>NC_067482.1:20814645-21117145 GCF_947179515.1 Apodemus sylvaticus | reverse complement strand
AGTCTGTCAAATATAAATTGCATATACATGATGACTATTTTGCATTGGTTAGCCAATTGGGAGTTTCTATCCTGAGCAAAACAATATGTGCACTCTCAGCAGCCTTTAGTTGTCTGTAGTTCATTGTCTAGGATTGAGGCTTCATGAGCTTTCCCCCTTCCATGTTAACATGACTACTGACGTCATCCTTTCCCAGGTCCTGCTTAGCAGGCCATGTTGATGAGAAGTCATGAGTATAGCTTGTCTGATGATACTAAGAACCCCAACCTCGCAGAAAGCATCCTGTTCCGCTGGCACTTACGTTCTTTCATCTCCATCTTTGGCAATGATCCCTGAGTCTTAGATATAGGAGCTAAGCTGCTTAGGTTTCAGAAGTGACTGGCCAACACACAGGCTCTTGTTCTCTGCATTGTGATCTATTTTGGTTTTCTGTAATATCCTGAATCAGTTAAAAAGGAGCTATTTGGATGGGTGATGAGAACTTCACTGACCTGTGTGTAGAATAATAAATATTAAGCATGTAGATGATTATTACTATGGCTAACTACAGTGGTGGTAGGTTCTCCTCCAAAATTCTGACTTCTGTAGCCTTGGGTAGTGACACAGATACAGCCTCAGGCGTGATTGACCTCTTGTTGAATGGGTCTTACATCCAACTAAGCTCTTGATTACCAAGGTCCATATATCACTGTTGTACTGTAGAGTTAGAATGCTATGGTAATCATTGTTGTGGGTCACAGGCATCATAGCTGGGTGAGAGTATTGCTCTCCTCTCTTGGAGTCTTGCATGCTACTCTATGGAATTATGAAAGCTAGTCACCAGGGAGGAAGCTCTTAGGGCAGATCATTTTAAAAACCTGACACAGAATAAGTACTGTGAGAATAGCTCGGCTATTATGCAGAGGACACTGACAATAAGAAAGCCTTTGTTTAAATACTTAAAATCCCCAGAATACTTGTAATATTTACAACCTAAGAACCCATGAAAACTTGTACATGTGGAGACTGGGTAGTATATAAAATTATGATACAATGAAGAAGTGAAAATTTATACTTGTCCTCAACTATATCATAATCTTAAAAAGGTATATACTTTGGAGATCATGGGAAGAAAATTCTAACTGCCTACAGATCTACATAAATTCTCTTCATGAGTATTGCAGGCAATAATTTTCATCTATGTGATATATTCAAGAATTAATTGACTAAAACAGTACTGTCTGCTCTGTGGGCCATTTCATTTAACGGTATCTATCAATCAATATGCATTTGATAGGACTGTGTATATATGTAATGGTAAACTACCTCCTAAGCCTGAGCATGGCCTTAAGGCTTTTCATAGTGTCACACATTTCCTATATGTTCAAAATGGTTGTGTGTTCAGATAAACATATGTGTGTCTTTGTATAAATGGATGTACATAGACAAGTGTTTATACCTTTAAAAATAATTAACAAGGAAGAAATCATGAACAGAGGAGCAGGGAGACCAGCACTAGAAAGGGGAGAGAAAATGGGGTGGTGTGCTATAGTTTTAGTGCTAATCATGAAATTCTCAAAATAAATAAACAAAAATTAAGCTAAATCCAGGAACACTGCCAAAGAGAGTCACTGAGAGAAGTGAAATTGTTTGATTTATGTACCAGGTTAAAAGAGAAATTGTATGCTAGTTTATATTCATGAGCTTAAAACAACCAGGTAAAGCTAAAAGACTACTCTCCTGCTTGATATAAAGCAATCTCCTTCTGGTCTGAACATTAAGGGGGATTTTCCTTAAAACTTTTAGAAAGAAAGAAAGATGTTCCTCACAAATTATTAATATGATTATGCTATGATATGGATTTTGACCTGATTTCATTGTCCTGGTAACTTTGGGTGCTGTGACATTGCAACATCGTTTGAACTTTTCAGGGTAGGGATATTGCACTAACTCTGCAGAAGTTGTCAGACATGGAGGCTGTCTCTGTTCTGCCAGCTCTACCCCTGACCACATCTGACAAGGCCAGACCTTTACAATCCAGGAAATGGGATCTTTCCATTCTTCCATAGATACTTTTAAAAATTCTAAAAATTCTAAATCACAATAAATATTTAGGAAACCACTAATCTAGAAACTAATTTATATGAGCGAATAATGCTCAGATATCCAAATATCAATCCAAATAACCTCATTTGTATAATTTTCAAATTGAAAATAATAGTTTGCTTCTACATATCACCAGAAATAAGTATCTAACCACAGGGCAAAAGATATCAAATATCAAATGTCACTGTATTTCTGTGCGTACATGTGCTAATCTAACTATATTAGGAAAATATTCCCACCTACTACATTAGTTTCTATCAAAGAAATTGCATGATTGTACTGCTCTTTGGATTTCCTGTGATGAGAGCTATCAGCTCTATAAAAGTATTCTTCTAGAGAGTATTAGGTCCAAACTTTGACAGTCATAAATTGAGATCATTTATCTCTTTGTCGGCATGCACTTCTCTCTTTTTTGTTTACTTACC
Source organism: Apodemus sylvaticus (assembly GCF_947179515.1). Lineage (NCBI taxonomy): Eukaryota > Metazoa > Chordata > Mammalia > Rodentia > Muridae > Apodemus > Apodemus sylvaticus. The sequence goes on along the minus strand of NC_067482.1, from coordinate 21,114,635 downwards.
TGTAAGAGAAATCTTCCTGTAATAAATATTGGTCTCTTTGTGACACAAAAGTTAAGGCATTAACCAACCACTATTTGACTGGATTTAACGTACACTATATTATATAGAGCCCATACCTGACCCTACTAAGTAGTTAAGAATGTGTGATTGCATGAGTCATGGTCCTAAGGGAAAAATCTAATACTAATAGTCTAACAAGAGAAAACAGCAATAAACAAACTCATAATGACATAGAGATACACGAATAGATCAGTACCTCACTCAGTCCTCATTGAAAGGGCTTCCTCTTACAGTAGATGTGAACTAACATATAGACCCATAATAGGGCACTATGCAAAGAATGAAAGACTTTGGAACACTCAGTCCCAAGTGGGGTGTCTTCATCAAATCCCTCACCTCCTACCTATGCAGAAAGATTGTAAGATCCAGAGATGATTGGTTACTCCAAGAACACAGGGCCTTCCATACACATCAGGGCTGACACATATATCAACTCAAGGCAGCATGTGCAAAGCCTTCACAGGGTCAAGTCCAATGGACTCCTTGCACTGAGACAGGGAGTACATGGGCTTCCATCGCTACCAGGAAGCTATTTGCAACCATCACTATCAGGGAGCTATTTGCAAATAATACATGATTGATATTATCTCCAAAGGTATATCCTATGTATATGAGCCATACTTCAGGGCAGGCTCTGTCTCTAGAAGTAGTTTAACAACACAAAACTAAATTAATGGTATTTTGTATATTTTTTGTCTCACTTAGCTTTGTTTTGGTTCATTAGTTTTTGTATTGTTTTGTCTGCTATATCTTTCCAGCCTTTATTTGGAATCCATTGTGGGTTTTTATGTGTGTGTGTGTGTGTGTGTGTGTGTGTGTGTGTGTGTGTAGGTGAGTGGGGTTCTCCTTCTTATTGTTGTTATCTTGTGTTTTTGCTTTAAAGAGAGAGAGAAACAACATAAAGTTGAGTGGTTATGAAGTTAGGGAGGATCTGGAAGGAACAGAGGGAAGGAGAAAAAGAAAAGAATTTATATATCTTAGAATAATCATACATAAGAGAGATAAAATATAAAATCTAAGAAACTATATAAGATTTCTTACTATTTTCTAGATGACTACATTTATATTTCCTGCTATTTCTGGTATTTAAGACCAAAGGTAAAACCAAACGAAGCACCGTGTGTGTGTGTGTGTGTGTGTGTGTGTGTGTGTGTGTGTGTGTGTATGTATGTGTGTGTGTTTAAAAATCATTTTCTCACCTTGGTTTGATGGCACAAGTCTGCATTCATGGCCACTCAGAATACATTGTCAGCTCCAAGACCATCTAGAGCAGTGAGTCTCAACCTGTGTGTCAGGATCACTTGGAGTCACATATCAGATATCCTGAATATTAGATATTCACATTATGATATTTAACTGTAATGAAGTAAGAAAAAATTCATTCATGGTTGGGGGTCACCAAAACATGAGGAAGTATATACAGCACTAGAAAAAATGAGGTCCACTGACCTACAATATACTAGTTCAGCCTGACCAACTTAATGACACACAGTCCCAAATTTCAAAACGAAAACCTAAGCCCAAAAATCAAATCATTGAGGCTGGTACAAATACAGAGCTGTGGGCTCCTCCCAGCACTAAACACAAACGGCTCTGCAGGTCAACTTTGTGTAAATGTGAGGATAATGCAGGAGACCAGATGTGTAGTAACTTGCAAGTTCAAACTTAAAATGCTGCTTCATTATTACAGATTAAAACTAAAAACTGAAATCTACATTATCTAAGCAGATTAGTATTTATTTTGGAAACTAAGGAAGTTATTAACATTGGACCCTGATATATAGATGTAGAGGTAGAGAAGTAGAGGTAGAAATAGAGATGATAAATATATATTTAGAGAAAGAGAGAATGTGTATAAGAATGTGTTACTTGGCAATAGAGCAAAGTGTAGTCAATAATAATGTTAATAATATTTCTTGTTTTTCTTACTAAAAACTCTTGCAATCTCAAGAAAATTCAACTTTTAATTTATTGCATTTCTTTTAGAAACTAGGGATGTTATTAGTCAAGTACCCTGTTAGTGTCTGTGTGTGTGTGTGTGTGTATGTGTGTGTGTGAGTGAGTGATATTTAGTGATACAGAAAAATATATTCAATAGTGATTTTTACTTCTGTCTCATTTTTCTTATTATATCCCCTCTCAGTCACAAGACAATTCAATTTTTTAAATATTTGAACTTCTCAGATATTTATTTTAAGATGACATAGGAAATACCACAAGATTAACACATCAAAAAGATGTCTTATAAGACTAATCAGAATAAACAATTCATCTCTTTAAAAAAAAAAATAAAGAATGCACACCACAGATTCCCCTGTATTTCTCTGAAACAAAATCACAGTTTCACTGACTATACAGCTTCCTAAGGAAGCCTCAATCACTTGGTGACTGAATACATTCGGAAAACAAAAAAATGCAGGAACACGCTGCCAATTTGGCAAGGAAGCTTCCTGTCGATTAAGGATCAGCTGAAGTTGCTTTATTTTCCGACTTGTGTTTCTCTACTGCCAATGAAATTACAATGTAACATATATATAAGAACTAATAGTTCTGGTCATCACTCTTGCATCACTCATGCTGACCAGCTTGTTGCTGACGAGGATACTCACTAGCTAAGAAGTTTCTGCAAGGTAGGTACCTGGGAATGTGAAGCCCTTTATGGTCATATTAAATGTTGCCAGTTTCCCAAAAACAGCATTTTAATGGGCTGCTTATAAGATAGTTTATTTTCATTACTGTGAAAATAAATACCTACATGAAATACCTATGACCTACATGATTCATAAAATGTATTACATTTTGAAAACTCATGCAAGCAAGAGAAAAATGTTCATGTTGATCACTTCGGAGAGTGATTACACCAAAGTCTGCATTCCCTCTCCTCCATCCTGCACCTTAGAGTTCTTTAACATTCTTAATGATTGGCTACTCTCAGATGTATTCTGAAAGAGAATTATTCTAAATATATTTAGAATAATATATTTAGTTGTAAATATATTTACAACTAATTTTGCTTGTTTTAAGCATCCTATGGAGAATAGCTTAGGAAAAACCAATATGAGATATTTACTCATCATGCTCAGTGAAAAACTATTCCTAAGATTCTTTCCAGGTTTTATTGCTCAACATGCACAGTTACACTACAATGAGGGAGGGTTGACAAGAGGACCTCACAGGGCACTGTGTACAGAGCTGGGAAGGAGGAATTCATGTCATCTGGCTACAGAAATTTATCAAAACCTTTGAAACAACTGAAAAAACAAAATAGACCTAAAGAACACTGTTTGGTTCTCTCCTAGTTACTGATGGAACACAGCTGCATAATAGAAAGCAGATTTGAGAACATTCGTTTACACAAAATGACTCAGTATATTGTTAAAACTAGTCTGTGTATTAAGTCATGCTTTGATCTTTTTCTGCATTTAATAAGAAGACTTCTTCCTTATCTATTACTTGTCATAAGAAATTATATATGAGACTGGAGAGATGGCTCAGTGGTTAAGAACAGTGACTGCTCTTCTGAATGTCCTGAGTTCAAATCCCAGCAACCACATGGTGGCTCACAACCATCTGTAATGGGATCTGATGCCCTCTTCTGGAGTATCTGAAGTCAGTTACAGTGTACTTACATATAATAATAAATAAATCTTTAAAAAAAAAAGAAATTATATATGATCAAGTTAAAGTGGTAGCATCTCAAATATGAGTTTACAGAAACTTGATGCTATAGAACTGCAATTTTCAAGTAAAACAGAACACACAAATGAAAAAGAAGTCCATTTCAAAATCAGCTCTTTAAGCCAAAGCTTGCTTTTTAGAATCTTCTGTTCTCAGACTCTCCAAGGACAAATATGCAGTGCTTTCCTCCACCAGCTCACAAGCCACACATGGAAATTAGCCCCATCTTTTGAGAGTCAAGTGTTATGAGCTGACAATATTGAGCCACGAATACTGAATCTAAGATAAAATTCACAATGTTATTTTAAAATGCACTGCACTACATATATACCACAGTCCAACTAGTGCCATTTCATTGTATAAATGATGCTAAGCAGCCAACTGTGTTCACTTTCAGAAGCTACCAAAAGATGAAGCCACTGTCTTTGGTCTTTGGACTCTGGGTCCTTGTAGGATGCTTCCTGGTGAGTATCAATTGTCCCTACCATGAACCTTCATGTTCTCTCATTAACCTTCATATCAGACTTTTTAACATTATTTATTTTCATTTACTAATATATATAAGCTGCAAATTACTGAAGTATTGCAAATCAGGTATTTTAATTTCCACTTTGAAAATCTGTTTTAATAGTTACAGAGTTTATAATAAATCATTAGGAAAATAACAGATACACCCAAGAAAGTTTACTACTGCATATTATTCAGATCAATATTAGCATGGCCAAAGGGAAACACAGATAAGTTCATTATTATGTTGTATCAAAAATAAAAATAATGTGAAGCGTTTTATTTATAGTTTATACCTAGGTAATTAAAAATAAAATTCTGAATGACCTTATACACACTGATCAAATTTAAAATGGAAAACCTTGGATCTAATGTATGTCATGAGTCAATGAAATAATAAGATAGAGCACTAAGAATAAAGATATGTCTAGAAATAAAATAGCTCATCAATAATATGAACGAAAGTGATAGGACATGCAGGAGGAGAGACAAACAGAACTGTGAGGGGCCATGAGAACAGGAAGGCATGCCTGACCTTTACTATAGAGGTGCAAAAAAATCAGAAAAGATGAGAAATGCTGAGATCAGGCTAAACAGAATTGAAGGACAGGTGCTAAGCTCTGGGATGCTGTTGACTGACTGGACATAGGTACAGTAATTTTCTAAATGAAGTCTGCTAGTTAAATGAAGTGACATACAATTATATAGGGGAAAAGGTCAAACCCCAAGAAAACAGTGGAGAAGTCATTCTCTGAACTCATTGGTGACTTTCCAGGCTGCATGGCCTAGACAGGAGTTCATTCAGACTGCTATGACCTCTTGTGAAGGAAAAAGGGAGCCATCTGCAGATAAATATAGGGGCTCAGGATAAGGTAGAAAATCAAAACAAGGAAGGTGGTGTGAACATGGAACTGTATAAGCCTCTACAAATTGGAGGGGACAGACAAAGGACACCAGACAGGATTACCAGACAGTGATAAGGACAATGTCGGTCCATAAACTGCTCATGGCACTTTCTACCACAGCTCTCAGAATGGAACTTGAGGAGACACATGTTTTCGGGTTAGCCTAAACTTTGAGCCTGGGGAAGGTAATGTGTCTGCTGAACAAATCAGAGAAAGAACTCACCAGATAAGTCAGTAAATGGTCCAGAGCAGCTTGACTTAGGGTCGGCAGCACAGGAGCAAGAGCACAGGCTGGCCCTCTGGTTGGCATGGCCCTTTGTGTTCCATAGTCTTACCACCTCATTTCAAAGGTTTCCCTGACACTGAAGCAACTCTTCACCTTTCATCTATCCAAAGCACTCCACCTTCCTAATGCATTTGTTAACTTAAAGCACTTATCAGCTGTGTTTATTTTTAATGTTGAACCTTAGGATAAAATCACTAACCTGGGGGTTAGCATAGCAAGTGAGACACTGGGCGCTCACCAAGTGCTGTACCAGGGCAAACCCTGCCTAGATGTCTAGGCAACATTAAATGACTCACAGCAAATGGGCTTATGAAAGGGAGTCAGGTATGAAAATCACTATCACACAAATAATCTTAGGACTGCAGGATGTAGAAACATTTATGATTATCATTTCCCTTTAGACTGTCATTTACAAAGGACAAAAACCAGAGTTTTACTTAGTCATGCAGTTGGTACATGATAGAGGTAGAACTCCAACCACAGAATTTACACTACAGAGATGAGTATGCTGCCTCCCTTTGGCCTATATTTGTAATGCCTTGAATTATAACCACTCAGTCTATACACTCACAAAAAGCACATCTTCACCTCCCACCACTGCTACACGTAAGTTATCTCTTCAAGTACAAACTCTATATTATATGTTGAAACTTATTGCAATTAAAACCCAGAACAATCCTAAGCTCTTGAGTTACAGAGACATTTCCCAATCCTTTATAGCAACTTCTTCCTTTTGGGATTGATTTCAGTGACCACATCTCCTAAAAATGAACTTAGGGCTTTTTCCATGATATTTTCTTTCCATTCAATGCGGTCTAAGCTTTCATTGATAACTTGTGTGCTCAGGTCAATGGGGAAAATATATTCTCACAGAGGTTTGAGGATTTCTTTTACTAAGAAACATGTACCCATTTTCTGTTCCTGCAAAATAAATTAGCACAAGCTAGGACAATATGAAGCCTGTTTGTCCTGGCGGAGTCTGCACTTGGAATAGACACGTCCTTTTCTCAGATGACCCAGGAGCAGAAGAGGAACCTGGAAGGCAGTTCCATCCTCCTCCCAAGGACATCCTTTCACAGCTCATAAAATTCTATCCTGTATCACAGTACAGAGTGGCCCCCATTTTGTTTAATATTTAATGAACATGAAGCAACAAGCTTCTGGATGGGATTTTCTTATTCCAGTCAGATGGATTTTCATTGACCTCACACTAGTCACCTCTATTAAGGTCCATTATTCCCTTACCCACACTGGACTATTTTTACACAGCATCACTCCTTTTTATTTCTACTGAATCCCCACCAGTTTCCCTTCAAGTTTATATTTTGATTTTAAAAGAAATATAACATGAACATTTGAGAAACCGAGGTGGAACCACAGAATGTAGTAAGCACAGTAACCCATGCTCAGAAGACAAATACCATGCATCCTTGCTCACTTCTGAGACTGTAATGACAATGAGTGATTCAAGGTCAGGGTCAATATGGTTAAAGACCAAGACAGTAGAAAGGGGCCAGGAGAAGAGTCCCTGCTATTTTCAGGTCAGGAGCCAGAGACTACTCTGATCTCATATACTGAAATGCTATATGCTTCTCTCCAGTACAAAGAACCTTTACTATAAGTCAACAAGTCAATCTCTAGGTCAGGCGCTGGTGGTGCATGCCCTTAATACCAACACTTGGGAGGCAGAGGCAGGAGAATTTTTGAGATCAAGACTACCCTGGTTTACAAGAATGAGTCCCAGGACAGCTAGGGCTTCACAGAGAAACCCTGTCTCAAAAATCTAAATAAATATATAAGTCAATAAATAGAAAAAATTTCTAATGTCTTCTGTTTCCAGGATTACAGAATTTGTTTTAAAAGTACATAGATGATAAACTCAAGCCAGCCTATGTCGTTGGAGAATTGGACTTTTAGAAGCCACTCTAAATTACACCTTGCTCAGAAAATGTATATGCTAATAATTGTGTGAAATATCTAATTTAACATTGGTTTTTTTTTTTTTTCTCCCACAGTCCTGTGAGTGTTACAGAGGTCCTAGAAGACAGGATTCCAGAAGGCCATTCCCTCCTGCTTCTCCTTACTATCCACCCTTTGAGTCGGGATTTGATCAACCAAGTCCTCCTCCTCCCATTGTTTTTTATCCCTATATACCAGTCCGTCAACATCCTAGACCTCCAAGCAATCCTTCTACTCAACCTCCTCCCACAGTACAAGTAAATACAATACCAGCTGCCAGTATCTCCATAGGGACTGCTAGTGCCCCAAATTCCACTGATACTTTTCAGAGGTGGTGGGAATTTCTAAATCCCCTTTGGCAGTGGGTATAAAATAAAACAAAGTACTATGGAATTTGGGGAGAAATAACATTTAAAGGCTTAAGCATTATACAAAATGAAAATAAAGAGCTGAGCAGCATTATAAAGCATCTACTGTTGTCATCATTGTAATTTTACTCTACCTCCTACTGTGTTATTTGCATAAATTAATCCTTCCAGAAACCTAACCTTGTTCCAGAAAGCAAAGTGGTCACTAGGAGAAATATAACTGTAGAGTACAATTATGAAAGTGGGTGAAAAGACAATAAGATGTCTCCTTGAGTGTCACCCATCAAATAATTAAAAATCACAGAACATGGTGGTATATACCCACACAGCATATCCTGAAAATTAATGGGTAAGCTGTCATCATTGTATTTAACCCAATGAGGATTCTACATCCATGGATTCAACCAACCTGGCATGCAAAAGACTCAAAAAATATATTACATTCATAATGAGCATGTTCTATTATACCATGATTCCTTCAATAATCTATAGCAGCTATATTACACAGCATTCATATTACCATGAAAATTATCAACAATCTAAAGTTTGTTCAACGTGTAAGAACCTATCATTTTCAATGCTGTAGTTGAGTGTGTACAATCCATAACACACACAGTCACTCTAGGAACAGGCCCCCAAAGTGACTAAGGGACTATTGCACTTATACCAAATTTCATATTATCTTTTAGTTCTAAAGAAGAAGCATATTCCAAGAAAATCAAAATGAGATGGGGAATATATTAGAATATAATTGACTTTTGATTTCTTCTATTTGTATTCTCTCTCTGAAGACTATTCGCATTTCTGAAGAGAAAATTAAACTATCTGAATCCATACCTCATGAAAAACTAATGGCTATGGAAAATCAAATGAACCTGAAAGCGTCTGGGAACTCTAAACACTCTAATTACTGGGACTAAGCCACTACCTGCTTACTGTTTTCTTAGAAACATGAACCCTTATCCTTCACTCTTAGGCTCTTGTCTTAGATACCCTCCAGCCCTCCTTTTCTCTTTTGTCTCCTCTTCTCCTAACCACCCAAGTACACAGCACTGCAAGTCACCCTCTGACAATGTGGAAGCTACTTCTGCTCCTCCAACTATAGTTGCCATCACAAACGGCTTCTGCTGCTTCTTTCAGCAGTTGTCTAGATGCCAATGCCATTATTCCTCCTAGCAGAATCCAGCCTGATACTTCCTCAAATGATGTGACAAATGAAGCTATCTCAACTATCAAAGGAGATACTGCTCCAACTGAAGCCAAAAGCAATACTCCATATGCTTCAGATAACACCACTCCACCTTTTACAGACTGTACTCCAACTGCTACAAATAACAACACCTCAACTGGTATACAAATTACCTTCCACAGTTCTACAGGAAATAGCATGCAGCAGGTAGAGAGTTCATTACTCTTTCTGTGGGTGACAGCTGTGACAACAAGGCAAACTGAGGTTTAAAAAAATTCCAACATATTTTCTAAAGAGAGCTGCAGGTCCATACACACTGAGTGTGTGAGCTATATGTGTTCATGTGTGCTTGTGTGAGAACAGCCTCCTTGGCACAATCAATGAGAAGAATAAGAGACAGTGCACATTATCTAAGTGAGGAGCTCTGCTTTCCCTTTGTATTTGACAAATTCTAGTCTTCAAAATTCATGACCACATTTTCTTTATTAAATTGCTATGTAAAAATTTGTGCACAGATAATTAGGGCTTACAGAAACATTTGGAGTATTTCTGTTTATATTTATAATGATTATAATGTATTTAAAATACAGCTTTATAAATCATTTGGTGTTTGGAGTTCCATGGATATTTCAATGAAAGCTAGTCCCACTGTAGCTATTACCATGATAATTTTACATACAACCCAATCTCCACAGCTGCAGATTCTGACTACTTTAAGTAGTAGGCTAAAAGTGGGGTAGATACAATTGAGAACCCTTATTAAAAGTAGGTTTCAAAAAATAAAAGCCCTATTTATTCTATCATCTAGCTAGCTAGCTATCTCTTTTACCCACCACCACCATCAACAACAAAATAGCAGGAATGAACAATCATTGGTCCTTAATGGTTCTCAATATCAATAGACTCAATTCCCAAATAAAATCTAACAGACTGGATGCAAAAAGAGAATCCAACCTTCTGCTGCATACAAGATATACACCTCAATATCAAAGACACACATTACCTCAGGCTACATGGTTGAGGAAAAAAATTTCCAAGTAAATGAGTCCAAGAAGCAAACTTCTGTACCATTTTAATATCTAACAAAATTAATCAAAAGAGATGAGGAAGGACACCTCATATACATCAAAGGAAAAGATACCAAGATGACATCATGCTGAACATATCTGCCCCTAACCCTAGGGTACCACATATGTAAAAAGAAACATTACTAAAGCTTAAAGCACACTTAAATGTCACTCATTAAAAGTAGGAGACTTCAATACCACACCCTGATCAAAAGAAAAAGACTAAACAAAGAAATAATGGAACGAGCAGACATTATGACTCATGTAGCCCTAACAGATACCTACAGATCTGCCACCCAAACACAAAAGAATATACCCTCTTCACAGTACCTCACAGAATATTCTCAAAATTCGACAACATACTCAGTCACAAAGCAAGTCTCAACAGATACAAAAAAATGTTGAAATACTACAAATTTATAGAAAGTGAACACTTCTCTACTCAATGACTACTTGTCAAAGAATAAATAAGAAAAGTTAAAGACTTCCTAAAATAGAATGAAAACTGATGCACAATATACCCACACCACTGGGATGCAAAGGAACACTGCTAAAAAACATTGCCCAATTCATTTTATGATATCACAGTTATCATGAAACCCAAGCTACAAAAAGAGTCAACAACAAAAAAATAAAGAAAATTACAAAGTCAAAAATAGAGAAAATTACAAAGTCATTTCTTTATGAGCATTAATAGAAAAATACTAAATAAAATATTCACAAACTAATTAATTTCTTTTGGCACAAAAACACATAAAATATCTTCCACCATGATCTATAGGCTGTAGTCAGAGAAACAGTGATACTTCAACCTATGACAATTTGTCAATGTTATCCCTCATGTAAAGAAACTTAAAGAGAAAAACAACATAATCATCTCATTAGATGCTGAAAATGCCTTAGCCATATTCCAACAACTAAGATAAGTCTTGGAAAGATTGGAGACACAAGAAACATAACTAAACACAAGAAAGGCAATCACAGCAAGTCAATGGCAAACATCAAATCAAATGTGGAAAAACTGAAAGCAACTCCATTAAAATCTGGAACAACACGAGGCTGTCCACTTTCTCCATATTTATTCAATATTCTACTTGAAATTCTAGTTATAGCAGTGGGGCAGCTAAAGGAGATAAAGCAGATGCAAATTGGAAAGAAGAAATCAAAGTATTATTTGCAAGTGATATAATAGCATGCATAAGTGACCTCAATAATTCTACCACAGAACCACTAGAGCTAATAAACACCTTCAGAAAAGTGGCTGGATACAAGATTAACTCAAAAAAAAAAAAAAATTAGTAGCCCATCTACTAATGACAATTGGGCTAAGAAAGAAATAAGAAAACAACACTCTTCACAATAGGTACTGCCACAGTGGCTCAGTGATATCTGTAAAACAATATTTTACAGACAGAGGCAAGAAATGTCTCCTGTGAACATCTGTGGAACCCTGTAAGTACAGAAGCTGAAAATCTCACTTGGCAATTTACTATACTTCTGAAACTCTCCTTCCTAGTAGCCGGAACTAAGAAATACCAAGCATATTAAGATGTAAGAGAATCCACCTTATAGCCAAAAAGTTCTGCAACGCTTTGCTCCAATCGTTCATGTAATTACATTTACCTCCCAACAGGATATATTGTAGTATGGCTCCGGATATGGTAGAAAGGGCATTTTTAGCAGGCAGTAGAATTTTCCCAGAACTCTAAGTCACAAGTTCTTTCTTGTTTTCAGTTATCCTTGCAGAGCAGATGGATTCAAAGCCCAGACTGGGGACATTTACACCTGAAGAACCTTATACAATGTCCTTGCCTTGCAAGATAGAAAGAATTTACATTTGAATTGGCCCATGTCTCAAGGTTGCCTCCCCCATCCCAGAGGCCAGGCTTTCTGTCTTTTGAGTTGCTAATTTGCAGCTGAATTGAATATCTCAGGGAAATCCCAGCAGACAAATTAATCCTGTTCTGCCTTGAACTCTTGACCTTGCTTGTTATGCAGACAGGCTATCTCTACCTAGGCTCACCTGGATAGCAATGGAAGCCTGTGAGGAACTAGGTTTGTTTTGCAGACCCCACCTAGGGAGTCTGGGGCAAAACAACATTTTTAGCTTATCCAGGTGTGATTCAGGAGACAACAGATACTTATTACTCAGAGAGACACTCTGGGTAGTTAGTTAGTTAGTTAGTTAGTTAGTTAGTTAGTTAGTTAGTTCACTGAGCTGGGCCTAAGGACTTGCAGGTGAGTTCATTGGGCTGAGGCTAGGGACTACCGGAGCTGATCGCCAGGGGGCCTATGGTGGTCCTGGGCATGGCACAAAGAATGCAGCAGGCAGGCTAGGAGAAAGTGCTCCTGGGAGGACAACGCGGGCCAGGCGGCTCTCCAAGCTCTACAATGCCGCCATCTTCGCTGGGAAGCTATGCACTGGAGCCGTCCGTCCTCAGCTCCCGGGCTAGCGAGATGGTGAGACCAAGATGAAGAAGCAGTTTAACCGCATGCGCCAACTGGCCAACTGGACTATGGGTAAACACCCTGTACTGCCCGAGAAAACTGAAGCTGTAACAGATGATGTGATGCTTAATTTGAGATGTTAACTTGAATGGACTAGGAGATACCCAGAAAAATACATTCAGATACAAACCGCCTCTATGGTTGTGTCTGTTTGTCACCTGCTGGACCTGTTTCCTTTCCTGATACCCAGAATTCCCCCTTGGATTTAGTTCCCGGCTGGGACAGTCCATGGCAAGGTACAAGTAATATAAAATATATTGGGGTTAAAGACATATATAACCAGAATTTAAGTCTTTGGAGAAAGAAATTAAAGAATATATCAGAAATGGAAAGATCTCCCATTTCATGGATCAGATCTGTAAAATTAATATACTACTAAAAGTATCCATTCTTCCAAAAACAATCTATAGATTCAACACAATCCCCCATCATGATTCCAACACAATTCTTTACATATATTGAAAGAACAATATTCAACTTCATATGGTAAAACAAAAAACCCAGGACATGTAAAATAATCCTGTACAGTGAAAGAGCTTTTGGGGATTTCACGCTGCATTACAGAGCACTAGTGATAAAAATGCATGGTGTTAGCATCAAAACAGATAGGTAGATCAGTGGAATTGAGTAGAAGACTCAGGCATGATACCATAGATTTAAGGACACCTGAATTTAATAAAGATGCTTGTGATGGTTTGCATATGCTTGGCCCAGGTAGTGGCACTATTGGGAAGTGTCTCCTAGTTGGAGTTGGTGTATCACTGTGGGTGTGGGCTAAAAATTTCACCCTAGCTGCCTAGAAGGCAGTCTTCCACTAGCAGCCTTCAGATGAAGATGTTGAACTCTCAGCTTCACGTACACCATGCCTGCCTGGATGCTACCTTGAGGATAATGGACTAAATCTCTAAACCTGAAAGCCAGTCGCAGTTAAATGTTGTCTTTATAATAGTTGCCTTGGTCATGGTGTCTTTTCACAGCAGTAAAACCCTAAGACAATGCCAGATTTGTGCAATAGAAAAAAAGAAAGCATCTTCAATAAATGGTGTTGGTCTAACTAGAGTTCTGCATGGAGAAGAATATGCAAATAGATCTATATCACCTTGTACAAAACTCAAGTGCAAATGGATCAAAGACCTCAGCATAAAATAAGATGCACTGAATCTAACAGAAGAGAAAGTAGTGAATAGCATTGAATGCATTGGCATAGGAGACAGCTTCCAAAACAGAACACCAATAGCACAGGCACTACCATCAACAGTTAACAAATGGGACCTCATGAAACTGAAAAGCTTCTGCAAGACTAAGGACACCATCAGTAGTACAAAATGCCAGCCATCCTACAAAAAGCTAATTTCCAAAATATATAAAAAGCTCAAGAAAATAGGCATCAACCACCCACATGGAGAATGCTCAACAGAGGAATTTTAAATGGACAAGAAACAGGGAAATGCTCAACACTATTAGCCATCATGGAACTGCAAAACACAATTACTCTGCAATTCCATCCTTTACCTGTCAGAATGGCTAAGATTAAAAAAAAAAAAAAAAAAAACAAAAAAACAAAAAAAAAAAAAAACCTCAGGCTGGAATGCATATGGAGCTAGGGAAAGTCTCTTCTATTGCTGAAGGCAGTGCTAAGTTGTACAACCACTTTGGAAATCAGTATGCTTGTATCTCATAAATTGTGAAACAATCTAACTCAAGACTCAGCTATAGCATTTCTGGTCATGTAGGCCAAGGACACTCGATCCTGCTACAAGGACCCATGCTAAGCTATGCTTATAGCAGCTGGATTTGCAATAGCCAGACAGGAGAAACAACTGTGTAGTTCCTCAACTGAAGAATGAATTAAGAAAATGTGGTACATTTACACAAAGGAGTGTTACTTGGCTGTTAAAACCATTACATCATGAAATTTGCCGGCAAATAGATGGAACTAGAAATTAATCATCCAAAGTGAGGTAACCCAGACCTGAAAGACAAACATGGTATGTCCTCACCTATAAGTGGAAATTAACTGTAAAGTGAAAGACAATCATGCTACAATGCACAAACACAGAGAGGCTTTTTTGCCTACTTGTGAGATACTTATCTTCCTACTGAGTTGCCTTGTCCAGCCTCCTTCTGATTGTATGTGCCTTATTGTAGCTTATTTTGCCTTGTTTGGTTAATGTCCTTGGAAATCCTGTTCTTTTCTGAGGGGATACAAGGGTTGTTGGCCCTAGGGAAGAGGGAAGTTTGGGGAGAGAGCTTGGATGGAGGGAAGCAAAAAGACACTGCAGTCAGGATATAAGAATATGTGAGAGAAGACTAGAAAAACCACACTAAGGAAACAAAACAAGATCTCCTCACAATGAATAAGGAAACTCTGGCAGTTCAGTCTCTTAGGAAAGGATTGCACAAAGGGTGATGCATTTTTATTATTTTATTTTTCCTGTTCCTTATTGTTCTGATGACTACTCAAACATATTCTGAAAGAGAATTTATTCTAAAGTATATATTTATAATTAATTTTGTTTTTTCTTTTTCTTTTATTGCTTATTTTATTCATTTGCATTTAAATAGTTTACTCCTTGACAACTTCCCCTCCACAAAGCCCCCTAACCCATCTTATCTCCCCCTGCCCCTTTGACAGTGCTCCCCCACCAACCCATCCACTCTCAAGTCAGTGCCCTAGCATTCCACTATGCTGGGCCATCAAGCCTCCACAGGGCCAAGGGCCTTCCCTCCCACTAATGCCAGATAAGGCCATTCTCTGCTACATTTGCAGTTCTAGCCATAGATCCCTCCATGTGTTGAATAATAGAGAACAGATTTGAGAACATACATTGTACACAAAATGACTCAGTATACCGTTAAAACTAGTCTCTTTGTTAAGTTAGGCTTTGATCTTTTCCTGGATTTAATAGGAAGATTTCTTCCTTATCTTTACTTTCATAAAAATTAAATATGGTCAAGTTAAAGTGATAGCATCTCAACTATGAATTTATAGAAACTTGATGCTATACAACTGCAATTTTAAAGTAAAAAAAAATGAACAAACGAAAAATGTCTATCTCAAAATAATTACTGTTAAGCTTAAAGATTTCTTTTTAAAATCATCTGTTGCTCAGACTCTTCTAGGGCTAATATGTGGCATATTTTCCCTCATCTGTTCACAATTCCAAAATGTAAGCTATGAGCTGACAATATTTTGCAACTGATACTCAGTCCAAGAGAAGAATTAGAAAACTATTTTAAGATACACTATAGGACTGGAGAGATGGCTCAGTGGTTAGGAGCACTGACTGCTCTTCCAGAGGTCCCGAGTTCAAATCCCAGCAACTACATGGTGGCTCACAACCATCTGAAAGGAGATCAGATGCCTTCTTCTGGTATGTCTGAAGACAGCTACAGTGTACTTACGACACACTGCACTACATAGACACCATGTGTTAGGATATGTTTCAAGTCATGCCATTTCATTTTTATAAATAATACTAACCTATAGGTGTGTTTACTTTCAGAGGCTACCAAAAGATGAAACCACTGTATTTGGTCTTTAACCTCTGGTTTGTTATAGTATGTTTCCTGATGAGTATCACAAACCTTCATGTTCTCTTATTAACTTTTATGTCAGACAGTTTATTTTTCTGAATTTCCTATTTATATACAAGCTGTAAATTACTGATGAAATGACAATCAAGTGCTTTAATTTCCATTTAATTGGAAATTAAATCTGTTTAATTGAACAGTCATAGAGATTATAACAAATCATTAGGAAAATAATAGATATACCCAAAAAAGTTTACTACTGCATAATATCCAGATCAATATCAGGATGTCCAAAAGAAAACCCAAAAATATTCAGTGAATTCTTTGTTACATCAAAATTAAGAGTAATCTGAAATAAGTGGTTTAACTATACTTTATTCCTAGATAACTAACAATAAAATTCTGAATGATCTTGCATTGAGTGATCAAATTTTGAATGGAACACATTATATCTCATGACTGCGATGAGTCAATGAAATAATAAGATAGAGCACTAGTAACAAGATTTGTCTTGAAATAAAATAGTTCATCAATTATATGAATGAAAGTGATAGGGCACGTAGGAGGAGAGGCAAATGGAGCTGTGAGGAGTGAACAAGGCACGCATGCCTGACCTTTACTACAGAGGTGCTAAGAAAAAACGAGGTGAGATAAAAAGCTAGCATCGGAAGATACTGATTGCAAGATCCGTAAGGAAAGGAATGATGTTAATTGATGTTCATTTTCTGAGGAATGTCTTTATTCTCTATGCACTATAGTTAAGAGAGAAGCAAAAATAGAAGGCTCAGTTCAGGTTTTTTGTTAATCATTTTATTTATTTACACTTCCAGTGATATTCCCCTTCCTAGTTACCACTCCACAAACTCCCCGTCCCATCTCACCACTTTGCCTCTATGAGGGTGTTCCTCCTCCCACTCACCCACTCCTACTTCTCTGCTCTAGCACCCCCCTACTCTGGGGCATCAAGCCTCCAAAGGACCAAGTGTGCCACCTCCATTGATGTCAGATAAGTATCCTCTGCTACATATGTATCTGAAGCCATGAATCCCTCCATGCATACTCTTTGGTGGGTTAGTTCCTGGGAGCTCTAAGTGGTCTGGTTAGTTGACATTGTTCTTCCTATGGGATTGCAATTCCCGTCAGCTTCTTCAGTCGTTCCCCTAACTCTTCCATTGGGGTTCCAAGGCTCAGTAGGATTGTTGGCTGTGAGTATCTGCATCTATATCCATCAGGTGCTGATAGAACCTCTCAGGGAACTGTCATACCAGGCTACTGTCAGGAAGCACTTCTTGGCATCAGCAATAGTGTCTGGGTTTGGTGTCTGCAGATAGGAGGGATTCCTAGGTGGGCAGTCTCTGGATGGCCTTTCCTTCAGTCTCTGTATCACACTTTGTTCTGTTATTTCCTTTAGACAGAAACATTTCTGGGATATGCTTCAATCCTGTGCTTGGGGTACTGACTCAAGGCACTTGTCATGATGATCTCTAGTTCCATGGATTTCTTGAAAACCACATAATTCCATCTTTCATTATGAAAGAATGAAATTCCAGGGTATATGTTCCATGTTGTCTTTTTCAATTTATCTGTTGAAGGACAACAAAACTGATTCTAAAACTTGGTTATTGTGAACAGTGGCACAATAAATATAGGCATGTGGGTATTTTTCTTGTAAGCTATAGACTCAATCTTTCGCTATTAAAGATAAAAAAATCTGTTCTCTTGATTTTGGCACAACAGAAGCCAAAATATGTGAACTAGGACAGGTTCAGCATTTATTATTTTGGCTGCCATTAATTTAATATTCTGTGCGTTGTTAACTCTTGAAACAACCAATCTTCTTACCCATGACACCGAATGTTTCTGGCTATGACTCTTCCCATGGAAGTCTGGAAGCCCATTGCTTCACATATGTTACTTCTCTACTCTACTTTCTCTTATGTAAAGGGAGTAGAACAGAGAACCAAGAAGCAAGAGAGTTGGTAGAAACATGCACCAGTGCTTTCCCATGCAGAGAGAGTAGAGTGACTGAGTCCTCCTATTTGGATATGTCTTATCTAAATATAACTCCTAGGCTACTGTAGCATTCTTCTCTCAGTCATGATGTCTATCCAAGTTGCCATCTCAGTATCTGCTCTAACATGTCTTTCGCATTTACCTTTCCCCATCATTTGTAAGTACTTCCTTTGAATCCTGATTATTAACTCTAGGGAGTTCTCCTTGTGTGTTTGCTATTTCCCAGCAGGAGTCCTGATCAGCATATCATTGTGTAGTATTGTGGTTTCTTTAGATGAGTGAGTGGGAACAATAATTTTTTCAGTGAGAGGAGACACCAGAAGTTAGGTCTGATAATGGTGGATATGTCAGAGGGGAATCCAATAGAAGTTAAAATAGTAGCTATCGTTCATTGTTCATGGACCACACAATGAACAATGGTATAGCTCTGCATCCATATCTTAATATTCTTAACTGTATGGAGGAGGAAACCTGCCACAAATTTTTTGCATTTTTTAACAAGAAGCATATTTTTAATGTAAGTTTTAGATATTAAAATTGTACAAATGGATTCAGATTATTGGAATATAATGTGGATTATAGAAAATCATTTTTTTATCTTTTTTTTACACTCCAGATTTATTTGCCACCAGGTCCACACTCTGATTGTTTCACATCCCATACCTCCTCCCTGCCTTCTTAGTCTCCATGAGGATGTCCTCACCCCCTATTCCCCACCCCCTACCCGACCAGAATTCCCCTCTCCTTGGAGTCTGCAGTCTCTTGAGGGTTAAGTGCATCTTCTCTGACTGAAACCAGACACAGGAGCCCTTTCCTGTCTATGTGTTAGGGCCCTCATAAGACCAGTTGTGTGCTGCCTGGCTGGTGGTCTATTGTCTGAGAAATCTTGGGGGTCCAGGTTAAGTACATACCATGCAAGTACTTTTGAGTCTGATGGCTGTGCAAATTTGTACAACCACTTTGGAAATCAATATGCTGGTATCTCATAATTGGGGAAAATAACAAACTCAAGACTCACCTATAGCACTAATGAGAATGTACACCAAGGATATTCCATCCTGCCACAAGGACACTTGCTCAGCCATGCACATAGCAGGTTGATTTGCAATATCCAAAGAATAGAAACGACCATGTTGCTCCTCAATTGAAGAATAAATTTATTTTTAAAAAATGCAATATATGTACACAAAGGAGTATTACTTGGCTGTTAAAAACAATTACGGGATAAAATTTCCAGGCAAATGGATAGAATGGGGGAAAAAATATCCAGAGTGAGGTAACCCACACCAGAAAGGCAATCAAGGTATGTTATCACTTAAAAGTGAATATTACCTGTAAAGTAAAACACAATCATGCTACAATGCACAAACACAAAGAGTATAAATAACAATGAGTGCTTAATCAGAGTCATCAAAGGAGGAGCTAGAGATAGGACCTAAGAAGCTGACTGGGTTTGCAGCCTCATAGGAGGAACACCAATATAAACCAGACCCCCAGAGCTCCCAGGGAATAAACCACCAACGAAAGAGTGCCCAAAGATGTCCCTGGGGAGCCTGTTCTTTTCTGCGGGGATATAAGGGATGCTGCCTCTGGGTGAGAGGGCAGTTGGGGAAGAGAGCTTGGAGGGAGGGGAGCAAAAAGCTGGACCCAGGGCTCCAACTGCTTTTGTAGCAGAGGATGGCCTTTTTGGACATCAATGCAACGAGAGGCCCTTGGCCCTGTGAAGGCTAGATGCCTCAGAATATGGGAATTCCAGGACAGAAGAGTGAGAGTGGGTGGGTTGGTGAGCAGGGTAGAAGTGATAGGATAGGGGGTTTTCAGAGGGGAAACCAGGAAAGTGGATAACATTTGAAATGTAAGTAAAGAAAATATCTAATTAAATAACAATGAGTGCTTAAGAGGTGAGGTAGAGATCACTGTGAGAAAGGAGCACAGAAAAGATAGGAATTGGGGGCAAGGGGGCATTTCAGGGTTGAGGTAGAAAGCCAGAGCAATGGGAACTCCATGGAATGGTTACCCCATGGAAAGTGAACTTAGCAAAGATTCTAGTCATGGGCACATGGGGCCTGGAATAGTCATCTTGTATAACTAGGCAAGGTCTTAGCTGGAGGCAATGGGACACTAACCCAACCACAAAACCTTCAACCTACAGTTTGTCCTGTCTGCAAGGTGTAAAGGGACTGGAGCCTAGTAAAAGGACCTTCAAAGAAACCAGAGAGGTTTCACCCAGCAACTGATATAGAATACCACAGACAAACATTAGGCAGAGCTCTGGCAGTAATACAGAGTAGGAGTATGAAGAAACAGAGGAAGCAGAAGGGTCAGGGACACCCCACAAGAACACTGGCCTGAGACTCAACTGACCAGAACTCATGGGAGCATGCAGCCTGTAGGCAGGGGTCTGACCTAGGTCCTTTGCATTTATGTTATGGCTGAGTAGCACTTGTAGCAATGTGTTGGTGTTCTTGTAGGAACCCTAAGGACAGGGATGAGTCTCTCTCTGACTCTTTTGCCTACTTGTGTGATCGTATGTGCCTTATTGTAGCTAACATTGTCTCATTTGGTTGATGTCCCTGGGGAGCCTGTTCTTTTCTGAGGGGATATAAGGGATGCTGGCTCTGGGTGAGAGGGCAGTTGGGGAAGAGAGCTTGGAGGGAGGGGAGCAAAAAGGAACTGCACTCAGGATGTAATAATATAGGAGAGAAGACTAGAAAAACAACACTAAGGAAACAAAGCAAGATCTCCTCACAATGAATAAATAAGGAAACACTGGCAGTTCAGACTCTGAAGAACAGAGTGCACAAAAGGTGACACATTTTTATTCTTTTCTTTTTCCTGTACCTTGTTGTTCATTAATGTTCATAATGATGGGCTACTCAGATGTATTCTGAAAGAAAATTTATTCTGACGTGTATATATATTTGCATTTAATTTTGCTTATTTTTCTTTTTTATTGCTTATTGTATTTAGATTTCAAATGTAATTCTAAATGCCAGTTTCACCTCCACAAACCCCCTATCCCCTCCCCCTTCCATGCCTCTATGAGGGTGCTTCACCACCTACCCACCCACTACTGCCTCAGCACCCTAGCATTCCCCTAAGCTGAGTCATAGACCATCCACAGGACCAAGGGTCTCCCTTCCCTTTGATGACAGAAAAGGCCATCCTCTGCTACATATGCAGCTGGAGCCATGGATAACCCCATGTATACTCTTTGGTTGGTGGTTTAGTCCCTGAGAGCTCTGGGGGATCTGATTGGTTGGCATTGTTCTTCTTAAGGGGTTGCAAACCACTTCAGCTCCTTCAGCTTCCAATGAAATATATCTTAAGGAAAAATAATATATCACATTTGCCCAAAATATTTAGTGAAACATTGTTGCCAAGATTATTTCAAGATTTACACTGTTTGGCAACCACATTTAAGCTATCAGGAGAGTTGGCTATAGAAGCTGACAGGTCACTGTGTGCACTGATTTGAAGGAAGAGCTCAGGCAATATGGTTCTTCAAATTGATCACAAACTTGAAGACAACTTAAAGGAAACCAGAGCTAAAAACTTAATGGCGTGTTCACTCTTGCTTATTGGTGGGACACAGTTGGATGCTAGAATGTAGACTTGGGAACATTCATTGTAGACTAACATTACATAGTTTAATGTAAAATCTAGACCAATTAATAAATAATGATTTGTCTTTTGATTACATTTAATAGGAAGACTTCTTCCTTAACTTCTAAGTATCATGAGAATTAAGTTTATCCCATTTGACCAAATTAATGTGTTACTATATCAAATGTTTGTATATCTATGGAAGCCTGTTATTACAAAACAAAATATACAGTAGAAACTATCCATTTTAAAATAATTAATATTGAATCACTAACTACTTAGAAATATTCTGTTGCTCAGACTCTCCATGGACAAATATATGTCATTTTCTCCTGCATCATCTCAAACATCAAAAGTGAAAACTAGACCCACTATTTTTCAGTCAAATAATATGAACTGACAATATTACAGCATTAGTACTAAATTCAAGGTAAAATTCAGAAATTATTTTATTGGATATTTTATTTATTTACATTTCAAATGTTATCCCCTTTCCCAGTTTCCTGTCCAGAAACCCCCTATCCCATCCCCCTACCCCTGCTTCTATGAGGGTGCTCCTCCACCCACCCACCCACTCCCATCTCCTCACTCTGTCATTCTCCTACACTGGGGCATTAACCCTTCACAAGATATACTACATGATGGTTACCTGAAAATTATAAGTAATAAATTTTCAACAGTTGATTAACCATTTCTCTGCTCATATGCAAAGAAGATTGTTTCCTAATTGAAGGCAGCAATTATTATTTTTCTCTATTAATTAATTAATTAATTAATTAATTAATTAATTTTCACATTGCATCCTGGTCACTGCCTCTCTAATGCTCACACCCCTCCCTCACCCTACCCCCCCCCCCAGTGCACAGTCCTTCCTCCATCCCTCCTCCCCTTCTTCTGTGAGCTGTAGGCAGGGATGCTGCCCCCCCAGCTATTCTCCCACCCTAGCTCTTCCAGTGAAAGTAGACAGTTCCTTTCCCACTGAGGCCACACAAGGCAGCTCAGCTAGAAGAGCATATCCCATGGAGAGGCAGCATCTTGTTCAGGACCCACATGAAGACCAAGATGTAGTTGTGCAATCTATGTGAGGGGAGGCCTAGAGCCTGCCAGTGCATGCTCTTTGGCTGGTAGTTCAGTCTCTGAGGCCCCCAAGGGTCTAGGTTAGTTAATCTGTTGGTCTCCCTGTGGAGGTGCTATCCCCTTAAGAGGCTGAAATCTTTCCTCCTATTCTTCCATAAGAGGTTCCAAGTTCCATCCACTATTTTGACTGTGGGTGACTGCATCTGTCTGAGTCAGTTGGTGCATAGAACCTCTAGAGTTCAGCCATACTAGACTTCTGTCTGCAAGCATAACAGAGTATCATTAATGGTGTCATGGACTGGCACTTGTCCATAGGATTCGTCTCAAGTTGGGTAGTTATTACTCGGCCATTCCCAGTCTCTGCTCTGTCCCCAATCCCTGTAATTCTTGTAGACATGATAAGTTTTGGGTTAGAAGTTTTGTAGGTTAATGTTCCTAATTCTCTACCAGGGTTTCTTCCACAGGTGATTGAAAATTGTAACGTTGTTTGAACTTTTCAGTGTGGGGATTTTGCAAAAACTCTGCAGAAATCAGTCACTGATATGACATCTCTAATTCAAACCATATCTTATAAGACCAGAACCTTAATCCAGGCAATGGGATGTTTCATACTTTCAGAGAATTTGTGAAGCAGTCTATAACTTCTTATTTGTATAATTTTCCAATCAAAAATTCTAATTTTGCTTCCAAATTTTGACAGAAATAAGTATCTAACCTCAGGGCAAAAAACATCAACTATCAACTGACTCTGTACTTCTCTTTGTATGTGTGCTAATCTAACTATATTAGAAAAATATTATTACCTACTACATAAGTTTCTATCAAAGCAATAGCATGATTCTACTGTTCTTTGGATTTACTGTGACAAGAGATATAAGCTGT
This sequence comes from Apodemus sylvaticus, assembly GCF_947179515.1. Taxonomy (NCBI): domain Eukaryota; kingdom Metazoa; phylum Chordata; class Mammalia; order Rodentia; family Muridae; genus Apodemus; species Apodemus sylvaticus. The sequence goes on along the minus strand of NC_067482.1, from coordinate 21,090,996 downwards.
GTGAGAGTATTCTTCCAGAGGGTATTAGGTTCATGAATTAGTGATTATTTCTCTCCCTGTCAACATGTACTTCTCTTTTTTTTTGTTTGTTTGTTGACCTATAAGATGGATTTGCCTGCAAGAAATATTGGTGTCACTGTGGCAGGAGGTTATGGAAGTAACAAACCAATTTTTGAATGGATTTAAAACCTATTGCAATAGATAGAACCATACCTGACACTGGTAAAGTGGTCAAAGATCTGTGATTATATGGGTCATGGTCCTAAGAGAAAATCTAATACTATTAATCTAACAAGACAACATAGCAATATACAAACTCATAATGAAACACTAATGTAACAATAGATCAGTACCTCACTCAGTCATTAAAAAGGCTTCCTCGTACAGTAGAAGTGAACTAACACACACACACACACACAACAGGACACTATGCAAAGAATGAAAGACTTTGGAGCACTCAGTCCTAAGGGGGGGTGTCCTCATCAAAGCCCTCCCATCATACCCATACAGAAAGATTGTAAGATCTAGAGGAGATTGGTGACTCCAAAAACATTGGGCCTTCCATACACATAGGGGCTGACACACATATCAACTCAAGGCAACACGTGCAAACCTACACAGGTTCAAGCCCAATGGAGTCCTTGCACTTCCGTCACTATGAGGAAGATATATGCAACTGATTCATGATTGGCATTATCTCTCATACTGTGTATATGAGCCACACTTCAGGGCAGGCTCCATCCCTAGAAGCAGTCTGACAACACAAAATTAACTAAATGTAATTTTGTAAACGTTTTGGCTCATTTAGTTTTGTTTGGATTTCTTGCTATGGTTTGGTTTGGCTTTGGTTTTGTCTGCTATGTCTTTTGCCTGTTTATTTTCCAAGTGTTTAGGTAAAAATCTCAAACCAAACACCTGGTTGTTTGTGTATGTTTCAGAGTTTTTGTGTTTTTCTGTGTGTTTGGATTCTTTAAAAGCATTTGCTCAGCTGCACTGATGGGCACTCAGAAGGCATTATTAGTTTCAAGGCAACCTAGACCAGTGGTTCTAAACCTGTGGGTTAGGACCACCAGGTCACATATCAGATGCCCTGCATATTAGATATTTACCTTATGATTAATAACAGTTATGAAGTATAAAAAATAACTTATGGTTGTGGTCACCAAAACATGAGGAAGTATATGAAAGGATCACAGCACTAGGGAAAATTGAGAACCACTAACATAAACAATAGAGGCTTAGCATGAGCAGCATAATGACACACTGCCCCCAAGTTATCACAATAAACAAAAACATTAAGCCTGGGGCAAATACAATGCTCTGGGTTTACTCCCAGCATGAAACACAAACAGCTCTGCTAAGTCAACTTTGTATAAATGTGAGGATAATGCAGGAGACAATTTCAGACGTGTACAAACCTGAAAGTTCAAAATTAAAGTACTACTTCATTTTTTTTCAGATTAAAACTTAAAACTGAAATCCACATTATCTAAGCAGATGAGTCATTTATTGTAGAAAGTATGGAAGTTACTAGCATGGTACCTTAAAGAGATAGATAAAGAAGAAGAGAGGGGGAGAGAGAGAGAGACAGAGAGAGAGAGAGAGAGAGAGAGAGAGAGAGAGAGAGAGAGAGAGAAAGGAGCAACATGCATTCAATAATAATTTTCATGCTCTTTCTCATTTTTCTTACTAAATACTCTCTTATAGTCACAAAAGAAATCAGTTTTTTAATGTTTCTACTTCCTAGGTAATATTTATTTTTAAGATGGCATAGCAAATATCATAAGATTAACACAGAAGAAAAGATGTCCTATAAAGTAATCACAATGAACAATTCATTTCTTTTTTTCTTAAAATAAAGGTGTGCACCTAAGGGTACCCTGTATTTATCTGAAACAAAATCACATTTTGACTCACTATACAACTTCCAAAGGAAGCCTCAACAGATAGTGACTGAGCATATTTGGAAATGAAAAAAATGCAGGAACAGACAGCCAAATTGGCAATGATGCTTCCTGTCTGTAAAGCATCAAAGTTGCTTTATCTTCCAACTTGTCTTCTGCATTGCCAAAGAAATTAATAACAACATATATAAGAGCTGAGAGTTCTGATCCTCTGTATTCCACCACTCAAAAATACCTGACCAGAGGGCTTCTGACCAGCACATTCACCGGATGAGAAGATTCTTCACTGTAAGTACCTGGGAATCCGAAGCCCTTTACCTTCATATAAAATGTTGCCCAAACTTCAGAGGTAGCATTTTAATGGACTATAAATAAGTCCATTCTTATTTATATAAGAAATATAAGATATTCTTGTTTCATTATTGTAAAAATAAGTACCTACACGAAACTGTGAATCATGAAATTAATTAAATTTTGAAAATGTATGAAAGCAATAGAAAAGTATTCATGTTGATCACTAAGGCTAGTGAGTCCACCAAAGTCTGCAATTCCTTTTTCTCCTTCCTGTACCTTTTGGTTATTTAACATTCTTTTTTTTTTTCTGAGACAGGGTTTCTCTGTGTAGCCCTGGCTGTCCTGGAACTCACTTTGTAGACCAGGATGGCCTCGAACTCAGAAATCCACCTGCCTCTGCCTCCCGAGTGCTGGGATTACAGGGGCGCACCACCACCACCCGGCTATTTAACATTCTTAATGATGGGCTACTCACAGATGTACTATGAAAGAGAATTATTCTAAAGCATAACCACTAACTTTTCTTGTTTTTAAGCTTCATATGAAATATAGCTTAGGAAAAACAGGTGTGTGACATTTACTCATAATACCTAGTGAAAATCTATTCCTAAGATTCTTTCCACATTTGCATTGTTCAGGTCCCACATTTAAGCTATCGGCAGGGTTGACTAGAGGAGCTGACAGGTCACTGTGTGCAGTGGTATAAAAGAACAATTCAGGTCATCTGGCTTGAGAAATTTATCACAATTCTTGAGACACCTGAGAAGAAAACAGACCTAAATAACACTATTTGGTTCTCTCCTAGTTACTGATGGAACACAGTTGCATAATAGAGAGCAGATTTGAGAAAATTCGTTGTACACAAAATGACTCAGTATACTGTTAAAACTAGACTATGTATTAAGTCGTGCTTTGATCTTTTGCTGTATTTGCATGTAATAGGTAAGGAAGGCTTCTTTCTTATCTATTACATGCCATAAGAAATTAAATATGACCAAGGTAAAGTGGTAGCATCTCAAATATGAATTTACAGAAATTGATGCTATAGAACTTTAATTTTAAAGTAAAACAAAATGCACAAATAAAAAATGTCCACTTCAAAATAATTACTGTTTATCTTAAAGCTTTCTTTTTAAATCCTCTGTTGCTCAGACTCTTCAAGGACAAATATGTGGCATTTTTCTTTAATCAGTTCAAACCTCAAAAATGAAAACTAGCCCTATCATTTGAGAGTCAAATGTTATGAGCTGACAATATTATGCCACTAATACCCAGTCTAAAATAAGACACAGAAAATTATTTTAAGATACACTCCACTATGTATACACCATGTGTTAGGACATGTTCCAAATAATGCCATTGCAATTTAAAAAATAATGATAACCGGCCATTGTGCCTACTTTCAGAGGTTACCAAAAGATGAAGCCACTGTATTTGGTGTTTGACCTCTGGATACTTACTGGATGTTTCCTGGTGAGTATCAATTGTCCCTACCACAAACCTTCTTCTTCTCTTATTAACTTTTACGTCAGACAATTTAATTTATTTTTCTGCATTTCCTAATAAATACAAGTTGCAATTTACTGATGAAATGACGTTTTGATTTCCATTTTGAAAAACTGTTTTAATTTAGTAGTCACAGAGATTGTAATAAATCATTGAGAAAATCACATATATATCCAATAATGTTTACTACTGCATAGTATCAAGATCAATATGAGAATGTCCAAAAGAAAACACAAAAATATTCAGTGAATTCTTTGTTGCATCAGAAATAAAAAATATTGTGAACTATTTTATTAGCAGTTTATACATAGGTAATTAAAAATAAAATTCTGAATGACCTTGCATGCAGTGATCAACATTTAAAATGGAATGCCTTGGAACTCATGGCTGCCATGAGTCAGTGAACTAATAAGACGCAGAGAACACTAGTAACAAAGATGTGTCTTGAAATAGAATAGTTCATCAATAATATGAATAAAAATAATAGGACATGTAGGAGGAAAGAGACAAACAGGACTGTGAGGGCCATGAGGAGTGAACAGGGCATGCACGCCTGACCTTTACTACAAACATGCAAAGAGAGAACGAGGTCAGAGGAAAAAGCAGGCAGCAGGAAGACCCTGGGGCACAAGATCCTGAAAGTAGGGATGATGGTGATTGGTGTTCATTTTCTTAAGAATGTCTTCAATCTCTATGCACTTAAGAGAAAAACAAAAATAGAAAGCTCAGTTTAGGTGTTTTTAAAGGTCACTATAATGATGCAAATAAAAATCAGAAAAGGTGAAAGATGCGGAGATCAGGCTAAACAGAATTGAGGAGCAGGTGCAAAGCTCTGAGATGATGTGGGGTGACTGGACATGGTGCAGTCATTTTCTAAATGAAGTGTGCAAGTTAAAGGAAGTGACATACAGTTAGAGTAAAAGAAAAAAACAGTCAAGTCCCCAAGAAACAATGGAGAAGTCTCCTCTGAACTTGTTAGTGACTTTACAGGCTGCATGGCCTGGACGGGGAGTTCATTCCTACCTGCTGCAACCTCTTGGTAAAGTATGTGCAGATAAATATGGGGGCTCAGAATGAGGATGAAGACAGAGGAAGAAAGATGGAGTCAATATGGAGCATTGCTAGCATCTATCTGCAAAACTGGAGAGGACAGGCCAAAGGCACTTGAGAGGATTACAAAACAGCACCTAAGGACAAATGTCTGGTCACAAACTGCCTATGGCATCTTCTACCACTACTCACAAAACTGGCCTTGAAGGACAAGGTTTTAGAGTTAGCCTAAACTTTGGGATTACTAAAGGAAATGTGTCAGATGACAAGTTAGGGAAAGAACTCAACAGATGAGTGAATGAATGGGCATTGTCTCCAAAAGATCAACTGCCACCAGCTTGACTTAGGGTCGGCAGCACAGAAGCAAGAGCACAGGCTGGCCCTCTGGATGGCATGGCCCTTTGTGTTCCATAGTCTTCCCACCTCATTTCAAAGGCTCCCCTGCCACTGAAGCAACTCTTCACCTTTCATCTATCCAAAGCACTCCACCTTCCTAATGCATTTGTTAACTTAAAGCACATATCAGCTGTGTTTATTTTTAATGTTGAACCTTAGGATAAAATCACTAACCTGGGGGTTAGCATAGCAAGTAAGACACTGAGTGCTCACCAAGTGCAGTACCAGGGCAAGCCCTGCCTAGATGTCTAGGCAACATTAAATGACTCACAGCAAATGGGCTCTGAATATGACTCAGATATGAATCTCAGAATAATTTATCTCACAATTTATCTTATGATTCAAGGATGTAGAAACACATATGATTGTCATTTTTCCCAATGACAAAAGAAAAAGTTTTACTTACTAATGTTGGTGGTACATGATACAACCACAGCATTTACACTACAGAGAGAATCATTCTGCCTCTCTTGGGCCTACATTTGAAACATCTTCTATTGTATCTACTCTATATAGGAACATGAAACACACCTTGAACTCCCTGATTCTAGGCTTAACTTATTCCTTAAAAACAAACTCTGGAACAAGTTTTGAAACATATAGGATTTAAAACTCAGAACAATTCTAAGCTCTATATTGACAGAGACATTTCCCAATGTGTTTGGCAACTACTTCCATTTGGGATTCATTTCAGTGGCCACAATGACTAAGAGCCAGCTTAAAACTTTGTTCATAGTATTTTCTTTCCATTCAATGTCATCTAAGCTTTCATTGAGAACCTGTATTCTCAGAACAATAGGGGAAACATTTTCTTTTTTTTTTTTCTTTTTTCCTTTCCTCATTTAAGGGTTCCTTCTTCACCAAAAAGCATCAAATTAGGAAAGCTTAAATGACTGACACTCCCAAGGGGAAATGATTGCCTTTCAGATTGGGGGAAAAAAACAGCACACCCACCCACCTAAGCAGGGTAAACAGTTACAAAGGACAGGAACAGAAGGCATTGGGTTGTTTTTATAATCTTTCTGATTGCTTGGCTTTTTTTTTATAAGTTTGAATGTGTTTCAAATTAATTCTTTAAAATTATTTCCTGCAGTGTGCATCTTAGGCAGACCAAAATTAAGCAAAGATTGCTTACAGGGAAATGTTACATTTATTCACAGGAATGCTAATTGAACCATATGTGAGTGACAATTTATCATACTCAGAATAGCGAACTTACTTTAATGTAATCCCACCCCTCAAAATTCAATCTTCAGAAATAAAAGGGTCTGACCATTTTTTTTCCTCCGAACTTGTTTTTTTTTTTTTTTTTTTTTTTTTTTAAAGATGCACACTGCAGGGGAAACATTTTCTATGAGTGTTTTTGAGGACTTTTACTTAAAAACGTGTAACAGGTTTTAGTTGCTGCAAAATAAATTACCACAAATTAGGACTGTTTAGGACAAAGTAAAACCCTGTTTATCCTGGCATAGTCTATACTTGGCATGTCCTTTTCTCGAGTGACTCAGAAGGCAGAAGAGGAACTTGGAAGGCAGTTCCACCCTCATCCCAAGGACATCCTTTCATAGTTCATAAAATTCCATCCTGTATCACAGTATTGAGTGGCCATAAGATTATTAATATTTAATGAACATGAAGCAACAAGCTTCTGGGTGGGATTTTCTTATTCCAGTAAGGTGGATTTTCATTGACCTCACACTAGTCACCTCTATTAAGGTCCATTATTCCCTTACCCACACTGGACTATTTTTACACAGCATCACTCCTTTTTATTTCTACTGAATCCCCACCAGTTTCCCTTCAAGTTTATATTTTGATTTTAAAAGAAATATAACATGAACATTTGAGAAGCCGAGGTGGAACCACAGAATGTAGTAAGCACAGTAACCCATGCTCAGAAGACAAACACCATGTATCCTTGCTCACTTCCGAGACTGTAATGACAATGAGTGATTCAAGGTCAGGGTCAATATGGGTAAAGACCAAGACAGTAGAAAGGGGCCACGAGAAGAGTCCCTGCTATTTTCGGGTCATGAGCCAGAGGCCACTCTGAACTGAAATGCTATATGCTTTTCTCCAGTACAAGGAACCTTTATTACAAGTCAAAATACCTGTGTCTGTGACATAACACAGTGGATGGTAAGGTAGTCGCAATGACGACAACAGTAGATGCTTTATAATAAGTGCTGCTCAGCTCCTTATTTTCACTGTCTCTAATGCATGGGTCAATGCTGTTTCTTTAGCCTTTAAAGATTATTTCTCACAAAATCCTCCTCCCACAGTACCAGCTGCCAATATCTCCATAACTCTAACTTCTTTCTGTTTCAAGTATTACAGAACTTTTTAAAAGTCCACAGCTAATAAACTCAGTCCAACACATGTCTTGGGAGAGTAGGTCTTTTAGAAGGAATCTAAAATTACTTCTTTCTCAGAAAGTGTGTATGTTAACAATTCTTTTTGAAATATCTAATTTAAAATTGTTTATTATTTTCTTTCTTCCACAGTCTGGTGAGTGTCACAGAGGCCCCAGAGGACAACATGAGCCTAGAGGACCACTAACTCCTTCAACTCCTCCTCCTCATCTTCATCCTCAGCTTGATCACAATACTGAACAGAATGATCTACCACCTGATACACCCCCTAGAGAAATTTTATCTCAAACATCTTCTATTTTTGTTTATGTTACTGTTTTATTCCTTGGTCCAATATATTCTCAACCACCACCACCTCCTCCTCCTCCTATTCCTTCTCCTCCTCTTGGTTTTCATCCCTCTTATATACAAACTTCTCCACACCCTATACCTCCACATAATGTTCCTGCTCAAACTCCTCCAAGCAATCCTCCTACTCAACCTCCTCCCACAGTACAAGCAAATGTATTACCAGCTGCCAATATTTCCATAACCAACACTACTACACCAAATTCCACTGATACTTTTTAAAGGTAGTGACAAATAATAATTACCTTTTGTCAGTCAGAATAACATAAATAAAAGCACTGTAGGATTTTGTGAGAAATAATCTTTAAAGGCTAAAGAAACAGCCTTTACCCATGCATTAGAGACAGTGAAAATAAAGAGCTGAGCAGCACTTATTATAAAGCATCTACTGTTGTCATCATTGCGACTACCTTACCATCCACTGTGTTATTTGCATAAAAATAATTCTTCCAGAAACCTGACCTTCTTCCAGAAGGCACAGTGGTCATTAGGGGAAATACAACTATAATGAACAATCAAGAGAAAACAATAAGATATCTCCATAAGTGTCACCCATTAAATAATTACTAATCACGGATCATGGTGGTATATATCCATACAGCATTTCCTGAAAATTAATGTGTAAGGTGTCATCATTATATTTGACACATAGACATATTCTACATCCATGTGTTCAAACAAATTTGCATGACAAACATTTAAAAATATATTGTATATGCATAGAGGATTTCCTATTCTATCATGATTCCTTCAATAATCTACAGCAGCTATCTTACAAAGCATTCATATAATCTTGTGAATTATCAATCCAAATGTGATTTAATGTAAGAACTGATAAAGTTAAAAGAACATTATGCATTATTGAAGATGGAGTCCTGGAATACGGACAATGCATGGCACGTACAATGGCTGTCATAACAAGCCTCAAAGCTACCAAGAGACTACTGTCCTTAGAACCAAACTTTCATATAAACTTTCAATTCTAAAAAAAGAAGCATATGCCAAGAAAATCAAAATGAGATGAGGCATATATTGGAATATAATTGACTTTTGTTCAGTTTGTATTCTTACTTTGAAAAATACTTGCATTTCTGAAGAGAAAATTAAACTATCTAAATCCATACCTCATAAAATTCTAGAAGCTATGGGGAAGCAACTGAACCCAAAAGGGTCTGTGAACTCTGAACACTCTGTTTGGCCTAAGCTAAAACCTGCTTCCTGTTCTCTTGAAAATATGAACCCTTACCCTTCACTCTTAATTATCATCCAGCCCTCCTTTTCTCTTTTAACTCCTCTCCTACTAAGCACCCAAGTAACCAGCACTGTAAGCCACCCTCTCACAATATGGATGACACTTCAGCCCCTCCAAGTATGGTTGCCATCACCAAAATTTCTGCTGATTCTGTCAACAAATGTACAGATGCCACTGCCATCACTCCTCCTCACAGCCTCCAGCCTGATACTTCCACAAATGGTGTGGCAGCTGAGACTAGCTCAACGATCAAAGATAACACTGCTCCAACTGCGGCAGGAGGCAATACCCCATATGATTCAGATAATATTACTCCAACTTCTACAGACAGTATTCCAACTGCTCAATTAACAATACTCCAAATGCTACACAATTTACCTCCCACAATGCTACAGGAAACAGCATGCAACAGGTAGATATTTCATCGCTCTTGCTGTGGGTGGCAGCACTACAGACAGCTAGGATTCACAACAACCTAAGATGTTTAGGATATCAGTACAAACAGACAGGGCAAACCATAGTTTAAAAAAAAATTCCAATGTATTTTCTAACTAGATTTGTGCATTTAGACATAGTGTATGTGTGAGGTATATGCGTCCATGTGTGCTTATGGGACATCAGATTCCTTGGCACAATCAATGAGAAGAAAAGAGACAGTGCTTAGGTATGTGAGAAGCTCTGCTTACCCTATTTGACAAGTTCAAGTCTTTAAAAATTAATACCACTTTTTCTTTACTAACATTTTATGTAAAAAATTCTATGTGCACACAAAATTAAGGCTTATACAAACATATGAAGTATTTATAACAACTATAATGTAAATAAAAATAGCTATATAAATCACTGGTTCCTTGGGGTTCAGTGGATAGTTTAATGAAAGCTAGTCCCACTGCTTTATGATAAATTTACATACAACCCAAATTCCAAAACCTATGGAATCTGTCTTTATGGATTCTAAGGTTATAAGTATTGCAAGTGTTTTGAGGATTCTAAGAACTGAGACAAAGCCTTTCTTCTTATCAGTGTCCTCTGTATAACAGCACAGCTATCCTCACAGTACTTATTCTTTGTCAGGCTATTTTTTTTAAATGATGTGACCTGAGAGTTTCCTTCTGGAGACGAGCCTGGATACTAGCTTTCATACCAGCATCGAGTAGAATGCATGATTCTAAGGGAGGAAAGCAACCAAAACTCTTACTCAACTATGACGACTATGAACCACAAAAGTGTGGTATTGAAACAGAAGTACCACTATTCAGCCATTAGAAACAATGAATTCATGAAATTCTTAGGCAAATGGATGGAGCTAGAGAACATCATACTAAGTGAGGTAACCCAGACTCAAAAGGTGAATCATGGTATGCACTCACTAATAAGTGGTTATTAACCAAGAAAACTGGAATACCCAAAACATAATCCACACATCAAATGAGATACAAGAAGAAAGGAGGAGTGGCCCCTGGTTCTGGAAAGACTCAGTGAAACAGTATTCGGCAAAACCAGAACGGGGAAGTGGGAAGGGGTGGGAGGGAGGACAGGGGAAGAGAAGGGGGCTTATGGGACTTTCGGGGAGGGGGGGGGCTAGAAAAGGGGAAATCATTTGAAATGTAAATAAATTATATCGAATAAAAAAATTAAAAAAAATAAAAAAAGAAACAGAAGTACCTTGGTAACCAAGAGCATGTTGGGACTTAAGGGACATTCAACAGGATGGAAGTCATTCCTACAACTAGATTAAAAGAGTCATTCCTGTGACTCAAGATTAGAAGAGTCAGGACCTTGGAGGAGATCCTTCAATTGCCACTTCAGTTTCTGATGGATAGTGTCATCACTGGTGATTCATGTTTGGAATTGAATATTGAACTGTACTAGTGGTATCCTGATATATTTAGATTGAAATCACAACCAAAGAACAACTTTGAAACAAGTCCACATCTCCTTGTCCTATGACCATCGATCTCTCCTACCTTTAGATAGTAGGCTATAACAGGGCTAGAAGCATTATTAAAAGTAGGTTTTAACAAATAAAAGTCATCTCCTCTCTCTTCCCTCTCTCTCACTCTCCTACCAATGCCAACACCAACAAAATAGCAGGAATGAACAAACATTATTCCTTAATGTCTCTCAACATCAATGGGCTCAATTCCAAAATAAAAACAAAAACTAAGAGACTGGTTGCAAAAACAGGATCCAACCTTCTGCTGCATACAAGAAATATACCTCACCATCAAAAACAGACATTAACAGAGTTGGGAAAAAATATTTTCTGAGCAAATGGATCCAAGAAGCAAACTGCTGTACCATTTTAAAATCTAATAAGACAGATTTCCAAACAAAATTGATCAAAAGAGATTGAGAAGTACATCTCATATACATGAAAGGAAAAACTACCAAGATGACAGCATACTGAAAATCTCTATCCCCAACACTAGGGTAGAAATAAGTAAAACGGAACATTACTGGAGGTAGGTTCTATAAGTTCCCTCGCCCAGCTGTCAGGCATTTCATCTAAGGTCCCTCCCTTTTAGACCTGTGAATCTCTCACCTCCCAGGTCTCTGGTGCCTTCTGGAGGGTCTCCCCAACCTCCTACCTCTCAAGGTTGCCTGTTTCCACTCTTTCTGCTGGTCCTCAGGGCTTCAGTCCTTTTCCCTCTCCTCCAATGCCAGATCAGGTTTCCCTCTCTTCCCTCTTCCCCCTCCCCATCCCCCACCCCCTACACCTGCTACTTTCCCTCCCAGGTCCCTCTCTCCTATGCCAGTTTGTAGATGCAGATCTACAAAAGGGAAACACTACTCTGACAACAAAAGCAGAGTTTGTTCCTCTTGGGAATTTCAGTTAACCTATGAGATAAAATATATGCAATAAAACTGGAGCTGCCAGAAAGACTGGAAGAGCAGAGGGCAATTGCAACCCCCTTGTAGGAATAACAACATCAGCTGGCTAGACCATCCAGTGCTCCCAGGGACTAGATCACTAACCAAGGAGAGTACAGGGAGGGATCTGTGGCTACAGATACATAGGTAGCAGAGAATGGACTTGCCTGACATCGTTGGGAGGGTCTAACTAGTACTGTCGAGGTTTGATGCGCCAGAATAGGGGGATGTAGAAGGGGTGGGGCAGGAGAGGGTGGAAAGGTGGAGAGCACCCTCATTGAGGCAAAGGGGAGGAAGTAGAGGGAGGCTGTGGGATAGGGGGCTTGTGGTGGTGTAACTGGGAAGTGTGATATCATTTGAGATATAAATGGATGGAATGAATAATAAAAAAATTGAAATGACAAAAAAAAAACAAAAAATAAGCATTACTAAAACTTAAAGCACATATCAAACCCCAGACAATAAAAGTGGGAGACTTTGCTACCCCACACTGACCAATGGACAGAAATAAAGAAAGAAATAAGGGAACGAGCAGATGATGTGACTCAAGTACCCCTAATAGATACCTACAAATATTTCACCCAAACACAAAACAATTTATCTTCTTCGAAGTACCACACAGAATAATCTCAAAATTTGACAACATACTAAGTCACAAAACAATTCTCAAGAGATACAAGATAATGTTGAAATATTACACATTCATAGAAAGTGAATAATTCTCTACTGAAAGACCACTAGGTCAAAGAATAAATAAGAAAGAAGCTAAAGACTTCCTAAAATACAATAAAAGTTAATGCACAATATACCAAAAATATTGGGATTCAAAGGAAAATGACCAATTCATTTTATAAAGTCATAGTCAACATGATACACAAACTACACAAAGATACAACAAATAAACAAAATTACAAACCCATTTCTCTTGTGAGCATTGAGACAAGAATAGTCAATAAAATACTAATAACCTAAGTATTTTATTTTGGCATAAAAACACATAAGAAGTCATCCACCATGATCAATAGGATGTATTTGGAGATGCAGGAATGCTTCAACATATGACATTTTTTCAGTGTAACCCTTCATGTAAAGAAAAATCAACACATGATCAACTCATTAGGTGCTGAAAACACTTTTGAAAAAAATCCAACACCCAAGATAAAAGTCTAGGAGGGATTGGAGATTAGTTCTTAACTAAACATAAGAAAGGCAATTTACAGCAAGCCAATAGAAAACATCAAATTGGAGCAGCAGAAGAAGAGAAGCCCCGCAGCCAAAGTTGCTCCCTGCCCGGACAGAAAAGGATCACAAGGTACTGTATAACCCTGAGCTTTAGATTGCTGATGGTGCAAACCGCCAGGGGTCTGCCTGCTCCAAGGAACTGAGCACATAGGTGGTTTGTCCACCAGCCCGCCATCATGGGGCCTGTGTCCTTCCTGGAGAGCAGCAGAAGGAGAGAAGCCCCGCGGCCATAGTCGCTCCCTGCTGGGACAGAAAAGTGTCACGAGGTACTATATCACCCTGAACTTTAGATCTCGAGTGGTGCAAACCGCCTGGGGTCTGCCTGCGCCAAGGAACTGAGCACATAGGCGGTTTGTCTGCCAGCCCGCCGGGGCGTGGAACCTGTGTCCTGCCCAGAGAGCAGCAGAGGAAGAGATTCCCCTTGGCCATAGTTGCTCCCTGCCGAGACAGAAAAGCTTCACTAGGTAAGGATCACCCTGAGCTTTAGATCTCTAGGGCTGCAAATCTCCAGGGGTATGCCTGCACTCAGGAACTGAGCACATAGGCGGTTCATCTGCAAGCCGGGTCCTTCACGGGACCTGTGTCCTATGTAAGAATCAACAGAGGGAGTGACCCCCACCACACCATCTTCGCTCCATAACAGAGCAGTCAGAGAACACCTCGTTGACCTTGACAACCTAAGTATAACATTGCTTGAGGCAAGACTGAGCTGGGCTCCAAAGGCACAAAAGAGGAAGGCAGCATATCAGTAACCTGTGCCAGAGGAAACCCAGTCATCCAGTGTTGCAGAAATAACCTTAAAGATCCACAGTAGGTTGAAGCACCAGCCAGTAACAATAAGACCATCTAACACCAGGGAGAACTAGATGGCTAAAGGCAAACTTAGGAATGTTACTAACAGAAACCAAGGCATTATGGCAGCATCTGAACCCAATTCTCCAACAATAGCAAGTCCTGGATACCCCAACACACCAGAAAAAATGATTTGGATTTAAAAGCACTGGTAAGGATGCTGATAGAGGAACACATGAAGGACATAAATAAATCTCTTAAAGAAATTCAGGAGAAAAATGATCAAAAGCTAGAAGCCCTTACAAGGGAAACACAAAAATCACTTAAAGAAATTTAGGAGAATATGGGTTAGAAGTTAGTAGCCAATAAGGAGGAAATGCAAAAATCACTTAAAGAAATACAGGAGAAGTTTGATCAACAGGCAGAAGTCATGAAAGAGGAAACACAAAAATCTCTTAAAGAATTAGAGGAAAACACAAACAAGCAAATGACTGAACTGAGAAAAAACTTCCAGGATCTAAAAACAGAAGTAGAAACAACTAAGAAAGCACAAAGGGAGACAACTTTGGAGATAGAAAACCTTGGGAAGAAATCAGAGACCATAGACGCAAATATAAACAACAGAATACAAGAGATAGAAGAAAGAATCTCAGATGCCGAAGATACCATAGAAACCATGGACTCAACATTTAAAGAAAATGCAAAATGCAAAAAGCTTGTAACCCAAAAACATCCAGGAAATCCAGGACACAATGAGAAAGCCAAATCTAAGGATTATAGGTATTGATGAGATTGAATATTTACAACTTAAAGGGCCAGCAAATATCTTCAACAAAATTATGGAAGAAAACTTCCCTAACCTAAAGAGAGAGATGCCCATGAATATACAAGAAGCCTACAGAACTCCAAACAGACTGGACCAGAACAGAACTACCTCCCGTCACATAATAATCAAAACCCCAAATGTGCTAAACAAAGAAAGAATACTTAGGGCAGTAAGAGAAAAAGGGCAAGTAACATATAAAGGAAGACCTATCAGAATTACACCAGACTTCTCACCAGAGACCATGAAAGCTAGAAGATCCTGGGCAGAGCTCATGCAGACTCTAAGAGAACACAAATGCCAGCCAAGACTACTATACCCAGTGAAACTCTCAATTACTGTGGATGGAGAAACTAAGATAGTCCATGACAAAACCAAATTTACACAGTATCTTTCCACAAACCCAGCCCTACAAAGGATAATAGGGGGAAAACACCATTACGAGGGAAACTATACCCTGGAAAAAGCAGGATATTAAGCTTCTTTCATCAAACCCAAAAGAAGATAACCACACACATATAAAATTAAAATCAAAAATGATAGGAAGCAATAACCACTACTCCTTAATATCTCTTAACATCAATGGACTCAATTCCCCAATAAAAAGACATAGACTAACAGACTGGTTACGTAAACGGGACCCTACATTTTGCTGCATACAGGAAACACACCTCAGTGTCAAAGACAAAAACTACCTTAGAGTAAAAGGCTGGAAGACAATTCTACAAGCAAATGGTCCCAGGAAACAAGCCGGAGTTGCCATTCTAATATCATATAAAATTGACTTTCAACCTAATGTCATCAAAAGAGACATGGAAGGTCACTTCTTGCTGGTCAAAGGAAAAATCCAACAAGAATAACTCTCAATCCTGAACATATATGCTCCAAATACAAGGGTACCCTCATTCATAAAAGAAACTTTACTAAAGCTCAAAGCACCCATTGCACCTAACACAATAATTGTGGGTGACTTCAACACTCCACTCTCACCAATGGACCAATCAGGAAAACAGAAACTAAACAGAGAGACAGTGAAATTAATTGAAGCATTGGACCAATTGGATTTAACAGATATATATAGAACTTTTCATCCCAAAGCAAAAGAATATACCTTTTTCTCAGCACCTCATGGTACCTTCTCCAAAATAGATCATATAGTAGGTCACAAGACAGACCTCAACAAATATAAGAAGATTGAAATAATCCCATGACTCCTATCAGATCACTATGGAATAAAAGTGGTCTTTAATAACAATCAAAACAACAGAAAGCCCACGAACATGGAAAATGAACAATACTCTACTCAATGATACCTTGGTCAAGGAAGAAATAAAGAAAGAAATCAAAGATTTCTTAGAATTTAATGAAAATGAAGGCACAACATACACAAATCTATGGGACACAATGAAAGCAGTGCTAAGAGGAGAGCATACACTAGAAGATTGACGGAACAACTGAAAGCCCTGGAACAATAAGAAGCTAATTCACCCAGGAGGAGAAGAAGACAGGAAATCATCAAACTCAGGGCTGAAATCAATCAAGTAGAAACCAAAAAAACCATACAAAGAATCAACAAAACCAAAAGCTGATTCTTTGAAAAAATCAACAAGATAGATAAACCCTTAGCCAAACTAACCAAAGGGCACAGAGAAAGGATCCAAATTAACAAAATTAGAAATGAAAAGGGAGATATTACATCAGAAACTGAGGAAATTCAAAAAATCATCAGATCCTACTACAAAAAACTGTACTCAACACAACTGGAGAATCTGGAGGAAATGGACATTTTCTTAAACAGATACTAACTATCAAAATTAAACCAGGATCAAATATACCATCTAAACAGACCAATAACCCCTAAAGAAATAGAAGGGGTCATAGATAGCCTTCCGACCAAAAAAAAAGCACAGGACCAGATTTAGTGCAGAATTCTATCAGACCTTCAAAGAAGACTTAACACCAATACTCTTCAAACTATTCCACCAAATAGAAACAGAAGGAACACTACCCAACTCCTACAAAGTCACTATTACGCTGATACCAAAACCACACAAAGATGCAACTAAGAAAGAGATTTTCAGGCCAATTTCCCTTATGAATATCAATGTAAAATTACTCAATAAAATTCTTGCCCACCTAATCCTAGAACACATAAAAATGATCATCCACCATGATCAAGTAGTAGGCTTTATTCCAGGGATGCAGGGATGGTTCAATATAAGGAAATCCATCAATGCTATCCACTACATAAACAAACTCAAAGAAAAAAAACACATGATCATTTCATTAGATGCCGAAAAGGCATTTGACAAAATTCAGCATCCTTTCATGCCAAAAGTCTTGGAAAGGACAGGAATTCAAGACCCATATCTAAACATAGTAAAAGCAATATACAGCAAACCGGTAGCCAACATCAAACTAAATGGAGAGAAACTTGAAGCAATCCCACTAAAATCAGGGACTAGACAAGGCTGCCCCTTCTCTACATATATTTTTAATATAGTTCTTGAAGTCCTAGCTAGAGCAATTAGACAACATCAGGAGGTCAAAGGGATACAAATGGGAAAGGAAGAAATCAAACTATCACTATTTGCAGATGATATGATAGTATACTTAAGTGACCCCAAAAACTCTACTAGAGAACTCCTACAGCTGATAAACAACTTCAGCAAAGTGGCTGGCTACAAAATCAATGCAAGCAAATCAGTAGCCTTTATATACTCAGAGGATAATCAGACTGAGAAAGAAATTAGGGAATTGACACCCTTCACAATAGCCACAAACAGCAAAAAGTATCTTGGGGTGACTCTAACCAAACAAGTGAAAGACCTATATGACAAGAACTTCAGATCTCTGAAGAAGGAAATCGAAGATCATCCCAGAAAATGAAAAAATCTTGTGGATTGGCAGGATTAATATAGTTTAAATGGCCATCCTGCCAAAGGCAATCTACAGATTCAATGCTATCCCCATAAAAATCCCAACCCAGTTCTTCATAGAGCTAGAAAGAGCTATTCTCAAATTCATCTGGAATAACAAAAAACCCAGGATAGCTAAAACTATTCTCAACATTAAAAGAACTTCAGGGGGTTCAGTATCCCAGACCTCAAACTTTACTACAGAGCAATAGTGATAAAAAAAAAAAACAAAACTGCAGCGTATTGGTACAATGTCAGGAAGTGGATCAATGGAATAGGATTGAAGACCCAGAAATGAACCAACACACCTATGGTCACTTGATCTTCGACAAAGGAGCTGAAAACATCCAGTGGAAAAAAGATAGTCTTTTCAACAAATGGTGCTGGTTCAATTGGAAGTCAATTGGAAGTCAGCATGCAGAAGAATACGAATCGATCCATTCTTATCTCCTTGTACCAAGCTCAACTCCAAATGGATCAAGGGCCTCCACATAAAACCTGACACACTGAAACTAATAGAAAAGAAACTGGGGGAGGGAAGGGGGCTGATGGGACTTTCAGGGAGTGGGGGTCTAGAAAAGGGGAAATCATTTGAAATGTAAATAAAAAATATATCGAATAAAAAAAAGAAAAAAAAAAAGAAAGAAAAGAAACTGGGGAAGATCCTTGAGGACATGGGCACAGGGGAAAAGTTCCTGAATAGAACACCAATAGCTTACGCTCTAAGATCAAGGATTGACAAGTGGGACCTCATCAAACTGCAAAGTTTCTGTAAGGCAAAGGACATCATTTGAAATGTAAATAAAAAATATATCAATAAAGAAAAAAATGTAAAAAAAATGTATGACATCAAAAAAAGAAAACATCAAATTAATTATGAAGAAAACTCTAAGCAACTCCACTAAAATCTGGAACGACACAAGGCTATTCAGTATCCCACTTGAAATTCTAGCTATGGTGTTGCAACAGCTAAAGGAGATAAACTGTTACAAATTGGAAAAGAATAATTTAAAGAATTATTGGCAAGTGATATAATGACATATATCAGGGACCCCAAAAAGTCTACCACAGAATACCTACAGCTGATAAACAACTCCAGCAAAGTGGCTGGATACAAGAATAACTAAAAAAATCAGTAGCTCTCCTATACACAAATGAAAACTTTTTCTAAGAAGAAATCAGAAAATAACACCTTTCACAATAGGTACAAATAATATAAAATATCTTGGTGTGAAACATATATATAAGCAGATTTTCAAGTCTTTGAAGAAAGACATTGAAGAATATATCAGAAATGGAAAGATCTCCCACATGCATGGATTGCATACATAGAATTAATATAGTAAAAGTAATCATTCTTCCAAAAGTAACCTACAAATACAGCACTATCAATATTAAAATTCCAACACAATTTCCTGCAGACCTTGAAAGAACAATATTCAACTTCAAATATAAAAACAAAAACCCAGGATATGTAAAATAATCCTATACAATAAAATGACTTTTGGAGATTTCAAGCTGTACTACAAAGTTCTAGTAATAAAAATGCATGGTGTTAGCATAAACACAGACAAGAAGATCAGTGAAATTGAATAGAAGAACCAGACACAACTCCATAGACCTAAGGAAATCTTTGATAAAGATGCCAGATTTGTGCAATGGGGAAAAAAGAAAGCATCCTCAATAAATGGTGTTCTTCTAAATAGACATCAGCATGGAGAAGAATGTGAATAGATCTATATCTATCACCTTGCACAAAACTCAAGTGCAAATGGATCAAAGACCTAAAGATAAAACAAGATGCACTAAATCTAACAGAAGAGAAAGTAGTAAATAGTATTGAATGCATTGGCATAGGAGACAGCTTCCAAAACAGAACACCAGTAGCGCAGGCAGATATCAACAGTTCACAAATGGGACCTCATGAAATTGAAAAGCTTCTGCAAGGCTAAGGACACTATCAATAGAACAAAAGCGCAGCCATCTGACAGAAAGCTAATTTTCCAATATATACAAAGAACTTGAGAAACTAGAAATCAACAAACCACAAAATGCCAAACAGAAAATTCTCAACAAAGAAAATTCAAATGGGCATGAACATTTAAGGAAATGCTCAACACTATTAGCTATCACAGAAATAGAAATCACAACCACTCTGAAATTCTATCTATCGCCTGTCAGAGTGGCTAAGATCAAAAACCCATGCTAAAAAGCATGTGGAGCAAGGGAAATACTCCACCATTGCTGATGGCAATTCAAACTTGTACAACTACTTTAGATAGCAATATGCAAGTATCCTAGAAAATTGGGAAACAATCTGACTCGAGACTCAACCTACAGCATCCCTGGGCATATATGCCAAGGGTATTCTCTCCTTCCACAAGGATACTTGCTTAGCTATGCTCATTGCAGCTTGATTTGCAATAGACAGACAACAGAAACAACCCTGTTGTTCATCAACTAAAAAAGAAAGAAAGAAAATGTAGTACATAAACAAAGGAATATTACTCGGCTGTTAAAAAAGTTACATCAAGAGGGCGTCCCACGTTCAGAGATGAGGCACAGCCATCTTTGCTCCTGTGACTGAGCAGCCAGGAGCAGACAGGTCTGCAGGGAACACTGGAGTATAAGATCCTGGGGACCTGGCCTGTCAGGGCACCACCTGTACCCAGGAGCTGGGCTGCCCCTCAGCAGTCTGTGCCAGGGGGGAAAGCCGGGTCACCCAGGGGTCCTAAAACCTTTCTTGCTCTTTCCTAGGGTAAAGACTGCTGGCTTAGGTGATTGACACCTGTAGCCTAACGGGAGGATTAAGCAATGTGGCCTTTGTTCTATGTCGGCAGGAACTGCTGGGCTCTAGTCAGTCTGAAGTCGCAGGAAGAAAAGGGGACACTTAGAGAAGTGGTTATAGAGTTTATTGCTAAGTTGTAAAAAGTTTCCTATGAAAGCTATCTAAGGGGAAAAGCAGAAAGATTCTAAGTGGGGAAAGGGAAAAATTCTTCTATGTGGGGAAAGGCAAAAAATCCTAGTCTAAGTGAGGAAGGGGGAAAAGTTCTACTCTGTTTCTCATCTATTTGTCCTCAGTACTTAGACATCTTTCAGAATACATGATCACATGTTACAAAGTTCATCACAAGTTCACACAAAAAATCAAATCATAAATTGAAAAGGAAGTTTACAACAGAGAAAGTTTAGATGCATATCCATGAGGAGTGATTATCTAGCTAAACATCTATCACCTGTCTCAGCTCTACAGGTTCATGGAAGGTTTAAAACCATAACTAAGTTACTAGTGAAGTTTTGTATAGATAAACCCAGTCAATATTTTATCTTCTGTCCTAGCACCTATAATAAATCATTAGTTCCCTTTTTATGACCTTTGGTTAATTTTTTTACAACCTCTTTGAATATGCTCTTGGAATGTGTAGGAGAAAGTCTGGTTATCCTCTAAAAGCAATTAACTGGTGACAGTTTTGAGACTGGCCGAGTTCTCATTGCAGTTTTGACTATCAGAAAAGGACCTAATAGCAGTCCCACTATAAAATAACTTAATAATCACAGATATGATTTTAGGAATCATCACTAAAATGTAAAACATATATTTCTCTACATAGCATCACTATAAGACAGTATATCTTCATGGATCTTCAGAGATCTGCACCAAAAGGGTGTGCTATCACTTATTGATTATTATATCTGTTTAATAATAACAGGAGAAGCATATTAATAGCAGGAATCTTTCCTAAAATGAGTCCCTTACATCCTTGCTTAATAAGGTCTCACATGTTGCAGATTATATAATAATCCAAAGCAGGCCATTTCAGGATGATCACCTGCTAGTACATTAGCTTGTCCCATTGTGGCTCCTGACAGGTCAAGAGACAGGTAGGGCTCAATGGCCACGGAAATGAATGAAAGTCTGCAAGAGGGGGAAATAAGGAGAATCTCCAGGAAGAGGGAGAGACCTGGGATAGGGGAAATGCCCAAGAATTAATGGGGGTGTCCTTAGATTGGAGATATGGAGCATGGGAAGGCTGCCTCCTATGTCCAGGAAGAAACCCTGGTGAAGCAATAGGACCACCAACCCACCCACAAAACTTCCGACCCAAAACCTATCATCTCTACAAGAACTGCAAGGATTGGAGATAGAGCACAGACTGAGGGAATGACCAAGTAATAATTAACCCCAGTTGAGACCCATCCCATGGGAAAGCACCAATCCATGACACTATTAATGATACACTATTATGCTTGCAGACAGAATCAGAGCTTGGCTGACCTGAGAAGCCCTGTCTACCTACTGATTCAGATGAATGCGGACACCCACAGCCAAACAGTGGATGGAGCTTGGAGCCTCTTATGAAAGAATAGAAGGAAGGATTGCAGCCCCCTAAGGGGATAGCAACTCTACAGGAACACCAATAGAATTAATTAACTAACCTAGACCCTTGGGGATCCCAAAGACTGAAGCACCAACCAAAGAACACACATTGGCTGGACCTAGGCCTCCCTGGATATAAATAGCAGATTGCAGCTTGGTTTTAATGTGGGTTCTGAACAACTGGAGTGTCCAAAGCTGTTAGTTGTCCGTGGGTTATGATCTTCTAGCTGGGCTGCCTTGTCTAGCAACAGTGGGAGAGGAAGTGTATAGGCTCTCAAAGACCGGAAGTGCCAGGGCTGGGGAATAGCCATGGGGGCCCCATCCACTCAGAGAAGAAGGGGAAGAGGGATGGTGGAAGGACTGTGGGAGGGGGTGACTGGTAGGGATGTAGTGATTGGGATATAAAGTGAATAAGTTAAAAAAATAAATTAGTTAATTAAAAAAATAATTGCTGTCTTCAATTAGGAAAAAATATTCTTTGTATATGAGCAGAGAAGAGTTAATCATCTTTTGAGTTTTTATTTCATGTAATTTTCAGGTGTTTATGATCTCATTTAACCCTTCAAGTTAATCTGACAAAATGGCAATTGTTTGAGATTAAGATAAAATTTATATCTAATGAATCTATGTATTAATTATATTGCTCTTGAATATAAATGAAAAATATTATCTCCAGCATTTGCACGGGGAGACAGGAGGCTCCACAGAAGAAAGTGATCTCCCAGCAGCACTTTCACTTCTGAGCACAGAGGTGAGATTGCCACCTTCTTTCTAGAGGGGAACAGCTAGGAGCACATGGGGCCTAAGATCAATGGAGCAGCAGGGATAGAGGTCTTCCCACTGCCATTTGCACCAGGGAGCCAGGCGGCTCCACAGCCTTCTGTGCACAGACTCTTCCAGAAGAGAGTTGTTCTCCCAGGAGTACAACACATGCTTACAGGCCCACAGGAGGGACAAGCTCCACCCAGAGACAGCAAGATCAACTAACAACAGAGATAACCAGATGATGAAAGGCAAGCACAAGAACCGTACCAACAGAAACCAAGGCAATTTGGCAACATCCGAACCCAGTTCTCCCACCACAGCAAGTCCCAGATACCCCAACACACCAGAAAAGCAAGAGTTGGATTTAAAATTGTATCTCATAATGTTGATAGAGGGCTTCAAGAAGGACTTAAATAACTCTGTTAAAGAAATACAGGAGAACATAAGTCAATAGGTAAAATCCCTTAACGAGGAAACACAAAAATCCCTTAAAGAAATACAGGAGAACATGGGTCAACAGACAGAAGCCCTTAAAGAGGAAACACAAAAATCCTTTAAAGAATTACAGGAAAACACAATCAAGTGAAGGAACTGAACAAGACCATCCAGGATCTAAAAGTAGAAATAGAAACAATGAAGAAATCACAAAGGGAGACAACTTGAGAGATAGAAAACCTTGGAAAGAAGTTAGGAGTCATAGGTGCAAGCATCAACAACAGAATACAAGAGATAGAAGAAAGAATCTCAGGTGCTGAAGATACCACAGAAAACATACTGTGTTATCTTCTCTATACTCAAAGAAAATGCAAAATGCAAAAAGCTTATAACCCAAAACATCCAGGAAATTCAGGACACAATGAGAAGAACAAACTTAAGGATTACAGGTAAAGAAGAGAGCAAAGATTTACAACTTAAAGGGCCAGTAAATATCTTCAACAAAATTATAGAAGAAAACTTACCTAACCTAAAGAAAGAGATTCCCATGAATATAGAAAAAGCCTACAGAACTCCAAACAGACTGGACCAGAACAGAAAGTCCTCCAGACATATAATAATCAAAATACCAAATGCACTAAACAAAGAAAGAATATTAAAAGCAGTAAGGGAAAAAGAGCAAGTAACTTATAAAGGCAGACCTATCAGAATTACACCAGACTTCTCACCAGAGACAATGAAAGCTAGAAGATCCTGGGCAGATCTCATACAGACCCTAAGAGAACACAAATGCCAGCCCAGACTCCTATACCCAGTGAAACTCTTCAATCACCATAGATGGAGAAACAAAGATATTCCATGATAAAACCAAATGTATACAATATCTTTTCACAAATCCAGTTCTACAAAGAATAATAGATGGAAAAGTGCCAACACAAGGAGGGAACCTACACCCTAGAAAAAGCAAGAAAGAAATCTTCTTCCAACAAACCCCCAAAAAACTAACCACACAAACATAAAAATAGCATCAAAAATAAGGAAGCAATAATTAAGTCATTATTCCTTAATAACACTTAACATCAATGGACACTTAACATCAATCAACATCAACCCAATAAAAAAAACACAGACTAACAGAAATATTTTTCATGTAAATCTTCAATTTTATCAGAAATGTTTGTAATTCCTCTTTCAATTAATTTATTAATGTTTTTATGTCTACTATTTTATCTGCATTATTTTTCATGATAATCTTCAATTTTAACATGCTTATCTATATATTTCTTCTATTTTATCAGAAATGTTTTCCATGCAAATCTCTGATTTTATCACAAAATGTTTTTAATTCCACCTCAATTAATTTAGAAAGGTTTTTTATGTCTACCATTTTATCTGTATAATTTTTCATGAATTAGTCACTTTTAATGTGTTTTCTATATACTTCTTCCATTTTATCAGAAATATTTTCCATGTAAATCTTCAACTTTATCAGAAAATGTTTATAATTCCACTTTCAATCAACTTAGGAATGCTTTTAAGCCTACCATTATTATATCTATGTAAATTTTTCCATGATAATCTTCAATTTTAACATTTTTTTACATTTTTCTATGATTTTATCAGAAATACTTTCCACATAAATCTCCAATTCTATCGCAAAATGTTTCTACTTCCTTTTTCAATTAACTTAGCAATGTTTTTGTGTCTAGCATTGTATTCTTTAATTTTCTATGAAAATTGTCAATTTTAAAGTGTTTTTCTATATATCTCTTCTATTATATCAGAAATATTTTCCATGTAAATCTTCAATTTTATTATAAAATGTTTTTACTTCCTTTTTCAGTAAAAGAACATGCTTTTCAAAAAAACTATTATCTCCAATTATAGAACCTGTGATAGTATGGCTTTTTTTCCCCAAAAAACAATCTTCTCATTTAAACCATTACCTTAAGGCACAAATGAGAGGTGAGGTCATCACTACAAGTGGTTAAAGCATTAAGAAAATGATACTTATATCCAAAACAGTTTATCAAGACATGTGATTCAGATCAGTATCAGAATCTCCTTAGAAAATGGGAATTTTCAACTAATACCTTAGCTGCAGCAACAGTAAATGTAATGTAAAGTATCTTCCCCACACTGAGAATTTCTTCCTTGGCAACTAAAATTGAAATCCTGAACTTGCACCCAGGATGATCAGCTTGTGAAATGGAACTCATATCTAATGTCGGCCATGAATCAACGAACTACTAAAAATAAAGAGAGCACTAGTCCCATAGATGTGTCTAGAAATATTATATTTCATTAACATATTAATAAAAGAGGTACACTGTGAGGTGGGGTCAAGAGGCAAGCAGAAATGTGAGGGGACATGAGGAATGAATTTGACAAATATGACTGACATATCCTACAGAGTTACAGTGAAAGAAAGAAGACTGAAAACCAGCAGTGCAAATGTCCTGGAGAACAAGAGTTTTAAAGAAAGTGTCTTAATGAGGGTTTTACTGCTGTGAACAGACACCATGATCAAGGCAATGCTTATACGATAACATTTATTTGGGACTAGTTTGCACTTTTAGAGATCCAATCCATTATCATTATGATAAGAAGCCTTTCATAATGTTTATCCAGGAACAAACGGTGCTGTAGAAGGAACTGAGAGTTCTACATCTTGATCCAAAGACAGACTGGACACACTGTATCTTCCTCACTGGGCAGAACTGCTGAAGGCAATGTGTCAGATCACAAGTTAGGGAGAGAACTCGCCAGATAAGTCAGTAAATGGCCCAGAGCAGCTTGACTTAGGGTTGGCAGCACAGGAGCAAGAGCACAGGCTGGCCCTCTGGTTGGCATGGCCCTTTGTGTTCCATAGTCTTCCCACCTCATTTCAAAGGTTTCCCTGCCACTGAAGCAACTCTTCACCTTTCATCTATCCAAAGCACTCCACCTTCCTAATGCATTTGTTAACTTAAAGCACATATCAGCTGTGCTTATTTTTAATGCTGAACCTTAGGATAAAATCACTAACCTGGGGGTTAGCATAGCAAGTGAGACACTGAGCGCTCACCAAGTGCTGTACCAGGGCAATCACTGCCTAGACGTCTAGGCAACATTAAATGACTCACAGCAAA
This sequence comes from Apodemus sylvaticus, assembly GCF_947179515.1. NCBI lineage: Eukaryota > Metazoa > Chordata > Mammalia > Rodentia > Muridae > Apodemus > Apodemus sylvaticus. Next base: position 21,064,516 of record NC_067482.1, on the reverse strand, counting down.
TGGGCTCTGAATATGATTCAGCTATGAATCTCAATATCTCACAACTAATCATATCCTGATTCCAGGATATGGGAATATGTATGATTTTCATTTTCCAAAGGACAAAACAAAACAGAGTTTTATTTTGTCAGGCCTCATTTACACTACAGAGAACTATTCTGCCTCTCTTTGGTCAATATTTGAAACATCTTATATTGTGACTACTCAGTCTATTTAGGCACATGAAACATATCCGGACCTCCTGCCACAGCTAGGCTCAACTTATTCCTTCAAGTATAAACTCTGGAACATGCTTTGCAACTTAATTGGAATTAAAACAGGGAACAATTCTAAGCCCTAAAGAGACAGAGACATTTCCCAGTATGTGTGGCAACTACTTCTATTTAGGATTCATTTCAGTGACCACATCTACTAAGACCCAGCTTAAGAGTTTGTTCATAATGTTTTCTTTCCATTCAATTCCATCTAAGCTTTCACTGAGAACCTGTATGCCCAGAACAAAAGGGAAAACATTTTCTTTTGAGTGTTCTTATGATTTTTTTTTCTTAGAAACATGTAATCATTTTCTCTTGTGGCAAAATAAATTACCTCAAAGTAATTAAGACCATAAGAAGGCTGTTTGCCATAGCAGTCCATACTTGGTCTAGTCAAGCTGTAGCACACGCAAAGGTCCTAGGACTGTTCCCCTAAGTTTCCTAAGAGACAATGTGATTATAACCAAACTTTCACATAAATTTTCAAACATGAAGGAAAAAACATCATCTAAGAAATTCAAACTAAGTTACAAAGTATATATTGGAATTTGATGTTACAGTATTTTCCCACAGAATATAATGATCAAAAAAAAAAAAAAAAAGGTTTCAGACACCAGTGATACAGTAAGGGCTAAAATATCTTCCACATTTCATTGGGAGAAAATTTAAGCAAAGGCATTTTATTTTGACTAGAGAGCAAATGGATTTATTGTAGCTTTTACTCTCTCTTCTAGACAGTTTGAATGCCTCCCAGGAAATCAACTGCATACATGGCTGAGAGGTAAGGGACCCTCCTATATAACCACAGCAGCTGGAAACCCCAAGTAGCCCAGTTGACTCAGAACCCATCCCCCACACCCAAACTCTACTCCCCCTCACTGCCTGCACCTTCCAGAGAACCCACTGGGCATAAATGATGTCTTAATCCCACTTGGGAGGAAGAAGAAAGCAGTCACCAAGAACAGAGGGAGGGAGAGGAGGGAGAGAGGGAGGGAAGGAGGGAGGGAGAGAGGGAAGGAGGGAGGGAGGGAGAGAGGGAAGGAGGGAGGGAGGGAAGGAGAGAGGGAGAGAAGGAGGGAGGGAGAGAAGGAGGGAGGGAGGGAGAGAAGGAGGGAGAGAAGGAGGGAGGGAGGGAAGAAGAAGGGAGGGAGGGAGAGAAGGAGGGAGGGAGAGAAGGAGGGAGGGAGGGAGAGAAGGAGGGAGAGAAGGAGGGAGGGAGGGAAAGAAGAAGGGAGGGAGGGAGAGAGAGAAGGAGGGAGGGAGGGAGAGAAGGAGGGAGAGAAGGAGGGAGGGAGGGAAAGAAGAAGGGAGGGAGGGAGATAAGGAGGGAGGGAGGGAGGGAGGGAGAGAAGGAGAGAGGGAGGGAGAGAAGGAGGGAGGGAGGGAGAGAAGGAGGGAGGGAGGGTGGGAGAGGGGACAGGGAGGGAGGGAGGAAGGGAGAGGGGACAGGGAGGGAAAAAAGGGAACATGATGGTATTGTAGTAGAATAGGAATGAAGCCCTGAGGGCTGGCAGAATGAATGAAAACAGAAGACTCAGGGGGTAGAAGGTAGAGGGACCCCCTAGAATGTACCAGAGACATGGAAGGTAAGAGACTCTCAGGACTCAAAGGGAGGGCCCTTAGATGCAATGCCTAACAGTGGGGAGAGGAAACTTGTAGAGTCCACCTCTAGTAGAAAGACAGGACATCAAGTGGAGGAATGGGGTTGCCATCCCACAGTCAAAACTCTGACCCAGAATTGTTCGTGTCTAAAAGAACCACAGGAATAAAAACAGAAAAGAGACTCAGTGAAAGGAGGTCTAGTGATAGGCCCAAATTGGGATCTATCTCAAGGGGAGACTCTGTAGGGTTCTATAGCTGCCTGCAGCTATTACAAAGTGGGTTTCTGGAACAGAAGCTGAGGAATAAATAGGGAAGAGGGGCGAAAAGAAGTACGGCTAAGACAATGTTCACTGATCAAAGCCGGAAACTTTAATGGCGCCAGACCTTTTAACAGTTTGGGCAAACCCTTCCCCCCAGACTCCAGGCTGAGTTCCGGTGGAAGTTGTCTAGCTTCTCTTGGAGGTCCTCATCTTGACTGCTCCGGCAGCTGGGTGGGTCACCTGTTTAATTCAGGAATTCCTAGACCTGGAGGAACAATGAACTTAACCTTTACTTCGAGCACTCCACCCTGGGTGGAGAAGGATCCTGGCTATCTGGGAGAAGTTAACCTTGACCAAAGTCAAACTCTGACCAAGTGCAAGACTGCCCCAATATGGCTCTGTACAAGACTCCAAGGCCTGACACTATTACTGATGCTATAGTGTGCTTATAGAGAGCAGTCTCACATGGCTATCCTCCAAGAGGCCCAACAAGCAGCTGACTGAGACAGAAGCAGATATTTACACTTAGAACCAATGGACAAAAGCCAGGGATCCCTGTGGTTGCATTAGGAAAAGGCTAGAAGAAGTTGTAGAGGAGGGTGGCCCCATAGGAAAACCAGCAATTTCAACTAATCCAGACCCTAGAGATCTCTCAAACACTGAGCCACCAACCAGGCAACAAACATGAGCTGGTACGAGGACCCCCCAACCCCCAACACATATACAGCAGAGAACTGCCTGGTCTGGCCTCAGTAATAGAAGATGCAACTAACCCTCAATAGACTTGAGGTCCCACAGAGTGGGGAGGCCTGGTGGGGTGGAGATGGGGACATCCTCTAGGAGACAGAGGGAAGGAGGAAAGGTTTGAGGAACTGTTGGAGGGCAGACTGGAAGGGGGATAAAGACTGTACTATTAAAAAATGATTAAAGATAATTTTAAAAAAATCTCTTTTCTGTTTGACTAAAGAACAGAACTAGGAAACTGACCTCATGGTGTCATGAAACCAAACACATAATCAAAATTTGTCTGTATGTGCTCCATAGTCTCTAATCCCATAGATAAGTGTTTAAGGCTTTACCGTGATATTTGCACCATCTGTTCTAGTAGGTAAACAACAGCAATAAAGAAGCATCAAAGCTGCCCTAATGAAGCCAGAGCTCAGTCTTCATAACAGCGGCACTGATGGCCTCAGACATATGTAAATGAAACTCAAGACTTGTGTCATTCCTTGAAAAGAAAATGAAGAGAGAGATCCAATGCTGATCACGTAGCATTGTGCACAAGATAATCAGTGAAAACCTGTCCATTCCTATGAATTTTGAGGAAGACCTAAAAAATGTTAACAAGGATATTGTTTTCACAGGAAGAAAATTCAAGGCAAGGGATTATACATAAAGGTCTGAAACAGCTAAACATTTTGTAAGAAGTAGAATCCTAAGAATGCTGATATGGAAACCCTTAGCCAAACCAACCAAAGGGCATAGAGACAGCATCCAAATTACCAAAACCAGAAATGACAAGGAAAACATAACAATAGAAACTGAGGAAATTTAAAAAAAAATCATCATACTATAAAAGCCTGTTCTCTACAAAACTGGAAAATCTAGATATGGATGGTTTTCTAGACAGATAGCACATATCAAAGATAAATTGGGGCCAGATAAACTATCTAAACAGTCCCACAATCCCTGGGGAAATAGAAGCAGTCATTAAAAGTCTCCAAACCAAAAAAAGTCCAGGACCAAATGGTTTTAGAGCAGAATTCTACCAAACCTTCAAAGAGTACCTAATACCAATACTTCTTGAACTATTCCACCAAATTGAAACAAAAGAGATATTACCTAATTCATTCTATAAAGCTGCAGTTATGCTAATACCTGAACCACACCAAGACCCAACAAAAAGAACTTCGGTCCAATTGATACAAAAATACTCAATAAAATTCTTGCAAACAGAATCCAAGAACACATGAAAATCATGATTCACCACGATCAAGCAGACTGCATCCTCAGATTGCAGGATGATTAAATATATGGAAAGCCATTAATATAATGCACGATATAAACAAACTCAAAACCTCATGATCATCTCATTATATGCTGAAAATGCCTTTGACAAAATACAACACCCCTTCATGTTAAAAGTCTTAGAAAGATCAGGAATTCAAGGCTCATGCCTAGAAATAATAAAATCAATATACAACAAACCAACATCCAAAATCAAATTAAATGGAGAGAAATTTGAAACAATCTTACTAAAATCAGGGACAAGACAAGGCTGCCTAATCTCTATTTCATATAGTAGCCAAAGATCTAGTTAGACCAATTAACAACAAAAGGAGGTCAAAGGGATACAAATTGGTAAGGAGGGAATCAAGAGATCACTATTTGAAGATGATATGAGAGCATACATAAGTGACCCAGAAATTCTACCAGAGAACTCCTACACCTAATAAACAACTTCAGCAAAGTAGCTAGATATTAATTAACTCAAACAAATCAGTAGCCTTCCTCTATACAAAGGATAAATGGGTTGAGAAAGAAATTAGGGAAACAACACCCTTCACAATACACACAAATAATATATCTTGGTATAACTCTCAGCAAGCAAGTGAAAGATCTGTATGACAAGAACTTCAAGTCTTTGAAGAAAGAAATCAAAGAATTCAGAAGATGGAAAGATCTCCTATACTCATGGGTTGGCAGGATTAACAGAGTAAAAACGGACCTCTTACCAAAAGCAATCTACAGATTCATTGCAATCCCCATCAAAATTCCAACTCAATTCTTCACAGACATAGAAAGAGCAATTCCCAGGAGGAAATATGGAGACAAAGTATGGAGCAGAGACTGAAAGAAAGGCCATCCAGAGACTGCCCCACCTGAGGATCCACCCCATATAAAATCACCAAGCCTTGTGGATGCTGGGAAGTACTTGCTGACAGGAGTGTTCTTCTGAGAGGTTCTGCAAATACAGAGGTGGATGCTTGTGGCCAACCATTGGACTGAGCACAGGATCTCTGATGGAGGAGTTGGAGAAATGACTGAAGGAGCTGAGGGAGTTAGTAGTCCCATGGGGGACTGGCCAGACCCCCTGGAGCTCCTAGGGCCTGGGCCACCAACCAAAGAGCATAGAGGGGCCCATGGCTCCAACTGCATATGTGGCCAAGGATGGCATTGTTGGACATTTAGTGGGAGGAGAGGCCCTTGGTCCTGAGGGTGTGTGATGCCCCAGTGTAGGAAGGGGATGGGTGAGGGAGCAACCTCATAGAGGTGGGGGGGAGGCGATAGAGGGTCTCCGAAGGGGAGGCATAGAAAGGGGAAAACATTTGAAATGTAAATAAAATATCTAATTAAAGAAAATATTCAATTAAAAAAAAAGGAAGATCAAAGTGTAGATGCTTCAATCCCGCTTAGACGGAGGAGGGTGGGCAACAAAATAATCATAGGAGGCAGAGTGAGGGAGGGACTTGGGTCCCCATACAGAAATTATGGTACATTTATACAACAGAATACTACTCAGCTATTAAAAATGACAACTTCACAAATGTACAGGCAAATGGATGGAACTAGAAAATATCCTGAGTGACATAACCCAGACCCAAAAGAAAACACATGGTATGTAGTCTCTGATAAGTGAATATTAGCCCCAAATATCAGAATACCCATGATACAACACACATAACATATTAAGCTTAACCAGAAGAAAGGCCAAAGTATGTGACTTCAATCCCACTTAGAAGGGGGGAACAAAATAATCACAGGAGGCAGAGAAAGGAAAGGACCTGCATGGAAGAGGGGATGGGGGAGGGTGAAGGGGGGCAGGATCAGGCATAGGAAGAAACAAGAGAGAAGTCCAAGCCTGGCGATGGTGGTGCACGCCTGTAATCCCAGCCCTCTGGGAGGCAGAGGCAGGTGGATTTCTGAGTTCGAGGCCAGCCTGGTCTACAAATGAGTTCCAGGACAGCCAGGGCTATACAGAGAAACCCTGCCTCGGAAAAAAACCAAATCCAGAGAGAGAGAGAGAGAGAGAGAGAGAGAGAGAGAGAGAGAGAGAGAGAGAGAGAGAAGTCCAGAGAGCAAGGAGAATGAATAGAAATATGTAGAGTGGGGGTTGGTGAATAGGGGTGGGTGGGGGGAAACCACTAGAAAGTCACCAGACACTAGGAATGCAAAAGACTCCCAGGACCTAATGGGCATGACATTAGCTGAAATACCCCAAAAGCAGCAAGATAAAACCTGAAGAGACCACCTCTAGTAGATAGACATAGCCCCCAGTTGAGGGATGGGACCACCCACCCATCTCAGTATCTTTAACACAGAATTATTCCTGTCTAAAAGAAATTCAGGGGAAAAAAACTAGAGCAGAAACTGAAGGAAAGGCCATCAAGAGATCACCCCACCTTGGGATCCACAGACACTATTGCTTATGCCAATAAGTGCTTGCAGACAGGAGCCTGGCTGGCATGGCTATCCTCTGAGATGCTCTACCAGCACTTGACTAAGATAGATGCAATACTCACAGCTAACCATTAAACTGAGCCCAGGGATCCCAACCAAAGAGTGTGCATGGAGGGATCCATGGCTCCCACCACATATGTACCAGAGGACTGCCTCATCTGGCATCAGTGGGAAGGGAGGTTTTTGGTCCTGTGGCGGCTTGTTGCCCCCAGCAAAGGGGGATGCTAGAGGGGTAAGGCAAGGCAGGAGTAGATAAGTAGATTTGGGGAACATCCTCTTAGAGGCAAAGGAGAGGGAGATAGGGTGGGAGCTTGCAGAGGGGAGTCCAGGAAGGAGAACATTTGATATGGAAATATATAAAATAATTAAGAAAAAAAAGAAAAAAGAATGCTGATATTGGTATGGGGTGGGGATATATAACAAAAGCAATTCAATTTTGAGCATCGACTATGAGGAAAGCAAGAATGCATAGTAGATAGGGATGGTACCACATGCCTATAATCCACACTTTGTGGAGAATAAGGCAGGAATATCACTTGTTTGAGGCTAGCCAGAAATCATAAGACCCTGTATCAAAAAGGAAATTGCGGCCCCATAGGAGGAACAACAATATGAACCAACCAGTACCCTCCAGAGCTCCCAGGGACTAAACCACCAACCAAAGAGTACACATGGAGGGATCCATGGGTCCAGATGCATATGTAGCAGAGGATGGCCTTCTTCTTGGACATCAAAAGGAGGAGAGGCCCTTGATCCTGAGAAGGCTCAATGCCCCAGTATAGGGGCATGCCAGGACATGGAAGTGGGAGGGGGTGGGTTGGTGAGCAGGGGGAGTGGGGAATAGGACAGGGTATTTTCAGAGGGGAAAACAGGGAAAGGGGATAACATTTGAAATGTAAATAAAAAAATATCTAATAAAAAATAAACCCATAAAATATAAAGTAATTAATAGCAAAAAAAAAAAAAAAAAAAAGTCTTACTGAGATGCAATGGTTTAGGCCAGGATAGCATCAATAGACACAGGGAGACATGGTTAGATCTAGAATACAAGCTCCCACCCCTAAAAATCCAACACTATGTGACCAGGTTTTAAATCTTGAATATGAAGATGAGATCTAGAATCACCCTGAAAATATTGTCTTAACCATATAAACAATCATTTCATTAATGACAGGAGAAAGGCCCAATAAACCTCAGGGTACTGTAACTTTAATTTTTTCAAATTGTATTTTTAATGATGATTTTAAAATGCTTTAACCTTCCTTATAACCTACCACCCACCAGAAGTAGTGGGAAAAAGGGGAATTTCTGGAAGTGCACCTGTTTAGAAAGGTTCTTTGAAGCAACTCCTGTCTGTGTTGTCTGGATATCAGCAGTTCAGTTCACAGGCTAGCAGGTAGCAGCAGCACAGTCCACTTGCAAACACCTCACAGATACACCAGCAGTCCAGTTCAGTAGAGTCAGGTTAGCAACAGTGGTGACACGCTAGTAGAGACAGCCAGGCCTCAGCCTCGACTTGAGTGCACAGGAGGGACCAACTGGAACACCAGGAGAAGTTCTTGGCTGTGCCTCTCTCAGAGAAGCAAAAAACCAGTGAAGATGTGAGACCCACAAGTGTTGTACCGGCCAGCCAAACTCTGTCTTCGCCACTCCGTTGAGTCCTATTTATACCCTCCAAACATCACGTGTCCTCCATTAGTTTTTTGATGCATTTCTCTCTATAGAGTCCTGACAAATGCAGCTCAAGTATACAATGTTGGGCAGACCAATACATGCATGTTGTTAGCAAAGAATCCTTCATCATGTGTCCTGTCACATGTTTGCGTTAGCAGAACATCCTCTCTCCTGTGTCTGCTTCAGCAAAACATTCCTTCACAAATCTGCCTTAGTTTTTCACACCTATGTCCACTTTAAACAAAATGTTCCTTCATGTGTTTGGCCCATCAAAAGACCATCCAAACAACTTTCCAAAGAACCCTTAAATTTCCATTTCAGGGCACAATCATTGAGAATATTCTAAGTTCTGCATTTGGATATGTTAAGGTCCAAATTTCTTTAATTCAATTTATATTAATTTAATTTCTGTTATATTTTTCATATACTACAATATAACAAGCTTAACCCCTTTAAGACTTGCTATATCTAAAAATTGTACAGGTCAGATCTCTCTACCATAGCATGAATTAGTGCTTCTTTAGTTCCCAAGGCTGAGATCAAGATACAGGTAGTGTTGGGTTCCTGACTATCTGGAAGCTGTAGGCATCATCATTGTGAACTGCATTTGTCTCTCCTACACATCTGATCAAGACTTCAGTGGCCAAACAAATTTACCAGAACTTGAGACTTTCAATTCCTAGTGATTTTTTTAATAAAAAATATCCTGGAGTAAGCAGATTTAATATTCCAAGTGGACAACTGAAGGCAATGAAGATGTTGGAAATGACAATGTCTAAGGGAATGCTATGGGAGCATTTGTAATAAGAAAAGAATGTTGGACTTAAAGCCCATTTGCTGGAAGAAAGCCAAGGTACTAAGCAGCAATGGCACTGTATAGGTCATACAGTGGTGACGTCACTCAGAGTGACGAATGAGGAAGCAATGAGGAAGGCATATATACTTATGTGTCAACTAAAATAATAGCAAAGCATATACTTCTAAATGTAGTATCTAACTCATTGAGCATGTGGCATACGTTGCTTGCTCTCTCAAGCCACATCTAGAGCCTGGTTTTGCTACCATTTAATAATTCCTCTTCTTTAATGATCATTTATCACTTCTATTTCCTCATCTAAGTCCAAAGTCACCATCTAGAACAAGGTCTCAGCAAGTTCCCTTTGCCCTCTTCCTGCTCTGTTCTGATCACATTCCCCCATGTCAGCTCCCGCATTTTACCCCCTATTCCCTTTCAGACTGTGACTCAAACTTTCAGCGTGGCTGGAACCAGCCACATGATATGGCTATGTCTGTGTTTGCAAATAGCCTGTCGACTTCTTTCCTGTCCAATTTGAGACTTTAGAATCTTGATCTCTGGATGACTTTCCTAACTTTCTAAGATGTCCTCCTTGTCCCACTATTAAGCATTAAATCTCACCTAATGCTGCGCTCTTGATTTCCCATCTCTCATTACTCTTTGTAGATTAACTACTGCCATTTTCTGCCTCTAAGCTCATGCCAAGAAACATACACATAGAGACAGCACTTAGCAAATATTTAGTAATAATAAAAAAATCACAAATTGAGTAGCAACAACTCCAGCTATTGGAAGACTATTCTCTGTTTAAAGGTGATTAGATAAAGAACATACAAAAAGTAAAAGGTTAAAAAGGACATGGATTTCTGGATAGATATGGATACATTAGATGCATCAACAATTTTACAAGTCATATATTATGTTTTCTTTTTTATTAGAAAATTTTCTTTCCTTACATTTCAATGTTATACCCTTTCCTGGTATATTATTTTTTCTTAAGTGAGGCTTAGACAAAGTAACTTAGTACAAACTCCTCATTAAAGATGGGTCTACATGTCCACTCAAGCTGATCCAGTCAGTCCTCAAATTCTTGGCACAAAACCAAAACTCTGTAGCATAGTCACACTGGTTTTCATACAACACAACCCCACCACCACCAGTGTGCTCCCTCTGTCCCCTGCGCAGGTGGACAAACACTTCTGCAGAAAACTGTAAGTCTAGGCAAGCTGATGTACTACTCTGCCTGCCACCTTCTGTAGTTAACATTCCTGTTCTTTGTATCATGGGAAGCTCAAAAGCGAAATTAAAGGTCAGCCATTATTATAATTGGCTATAATTAAATACACAAATTTCAAATAAAAATAAAATTTCACTCAATGGTGGAATGGAATTTCACAAAGAAGAGCACATGGTGTGTCCCCATTTCTCCATCTCATTACAAAATCAAAGTACACAGGAATTTCTTGAGTCTATTCACAAAGATGAAAACTGATCTCACCTGGGTTCCTGTTAAATATTCCTGTTTCCCTGATCTCAATGCTGCTTTGTAGCATTCGTTTCTTAATGGAAGCATTGTGAGGCCATGTCTACTGTCATATCAGCTGTCACCACCATTACAGATGTAGCAACACCAAGTCAGATGGGCTCCCATATGCCCAAAAATCACAGCTGCAGTTTGAGGAATCACACTGATTGAGTGCTTCTGGAATCTTTAACTGTCTGGAAAACCCTTTGTGAGCATATATCAAAGAAAGTCTTACAGAAATATTTACTAAATAACTACAAAGACCTTAATAAATTCCTAAAGTCAGGAAAATATTGGTCAATGAAAATAATTTTTCAAGGAGAGTCAAAGGACGGGGAAGAAGGATACTCTAAAATATCCCTGTATTATTTTCTGACAGCTCCTTGATGTTTGGTGTATCATTACAACTGAAAAGTTAATTAGTACACTTAATTGTGCTGGGGCCTTACCTCTTCTTCAATATCATTAAGCATACATAGACAAAAGGTGGAGAGTGTGCTCCTAAAACAGAAGCAATAACTGATCAGTAATTTCCATCCTACTTGTTTCATGCCTTCTCCTGGGGAGACATGATCGGCCAACAACAAACTAAAGAAGCCATTCCAGCTGGTTCTAGCTGCCTCGCTGAAGCGGCCACCAGAGAGCTGCACGGATAGAGTCCTGCCTTCAGTGGACCTTCTACCCACCTCGGCATGTCCAACCAGCATTCCACCTCCTGCGTGCATCCCACGATTGCTATGAATGGAGCTCAGCACAAAATTGTAAACTTGCTTAAAGCATCATTAGATATTTTTTATTTTTTGATAATTAGATGACACAATTCTCAAAGCATAAATTTTATACAGAACAGTGTTGTGTAAAAAAAAAAAAAGTGTGCCTCCCCTTCAACTCTAGCACTTCCCAAGAAGACCATATGTAGCTGGGGCAAAATTAAGTCCATCTGAGAGAGGGGCATAGGCAGAGGGGTGAGGAGCTGGAATCTCTGGTCGAATGACCCTCCCCCACACTCATTCTATGACTGTCTTGTTAGCTGTCAGTAATCACAGCTCTGTTAAAATTATATTGGTAAAATTTTGCTCAGAGAATCAAATTTCACTTAATGTTGATTCAGATTTACTAGGGACAAAAGAAGTATCTACTAACTCATCTTATTCACTAACATCAGTAAGACTTTAACAACAGCTTGAATTTCCTGTCACTAAAGGCAGCTGCCACTTTAAATGTATGAGACTTTATCTAGTCCAATTTTTCATAGCCAATTTTAATTAAAATTACTTTTGAGTAATGGCCTTTGTTTTTAAATGGAAGTGTGGTTCTGCCTGCTTCCGACATTCTAATCTTCCGTTTCCTGTGACCCGTGAAGAAACCATTTCAATCTGACAGCATCCGTCCTTTTGCCCTCCACAACCAGTGATCCATACAACCGTAAGTCACTTTAAAACATTTGGCTAAAAATGGATCTAGGCATCCAAACAATGTCTACACCAAGCACAAAGAAGGGCTGTTTATCTTTTTAATAAAATGGCCATGTTATTAGAGGACACGCTGTTCGGGACATCCCCAGAGTTGGCTTCAAACGTCATGGAAACATACCACCAGGTTGTGCAAAACCATCTGCAAGCCAGCAGCTGTGCTGGAGTTCCAGATGCCACCTTTCCCATCAGCAAAGTTCCAGAAAGTCAGGGGAGTGTGGTGGCTAAAGATCAACTACAGCTCAAGTCTTTCCTCTAATAATTCCATAATTTTTAAAGAGGTTGTTACATGGTCACATTAGCTAACCCTTCATGAGTTGGTTAGGATACTCTATAATCTGGTGGGGCCAAACAGACTTGAGTTATTGGAGAATGAAGTCTAACATTCAGCAAAAGTGGATTTTCTCCCAAACGAGCAGACTGCATTACATATGGTCACCTCCCTTTAGTACATGGATTTATTTTAAACATAAAATTGTGTAAAATGCTATGATCTCTAAACGTAAATTTAAATTGGATTAGGCAACTTTTCTGTAACTACCCTCTCTTTTGGGCTAGTGTGCATTGTATCCATTCATCTTGTTTGGATAATGAAAATAGCAAGTTTTTACAGAACCTAAAATATATGTATTATGCTTAAAAGTCCAACTGGCATTAGCTACAGAAAAAAAATGTGTACAGTAATCCCCATGTTATCCATTTCAGTGACTCAAATGGCTGTGCACAGTACCTTTAAGTAAAACTATACATCTAGGAATGAAATATAAAATTAAGGTTAATAAACAATGTCTTTTTTGAAGGTTATTTTAATTTTTTATTAGATATTTGCTTTATTTACATTTCAAACATTAACTTTTCTTGATTTTTTTTTTGTCTCTCACAACCAAAGTCTCTCTGATGTTTTCAAATCTTATTTTCCCATTCTTCAAAATCATTCCTCCAAAATTGGTTTGTGTCATATTGTTTATGTCAGCTCTAATATATGTGTATATATATATATTATATATATAGTGTATATATGTGTATATATTAAATATATATATATAATACATATATATATAATACATATATATATATATAGCCATGTGGAAGCTCTAGGCTCAACATCATGTTATAATATATCACAAATAAAATTTTAACTTGTAACACTTGGGCTGTTTATAAAAGGTATTTTCTCACATTCTTCTGGGATGGGGCATGAGAATGAAATATTATAAATATCCCCCACATAATAATGATGTGCATCTACATGTAAACCCCCTATGCTGCAGAGTTCCAACCTGCTGGACAGTGCTGCGTCACAGTGCCACATGGGTGGAGTCGCCAATGTGAAAGCTGCAACTATTACTTCTTTGTTTCAGTAAACATTATCAATACATCTTATCTTCTGTCACTCTTACTGTCCATTCACTAGGAATCAGAGAGTGGTATTTAAGAAGGGTTGTGTTCTATGAAAGTTCTCTTTCTTCTCGAATTTTCAACCGTAGCTACCCAAACTGAATATTTGGCAAAAGTAAGCTTAAGCAACAGTTGACTGTTCCAAAGGAGAATCTCCTACCCAGGTGAGTACTTGTTTATTAGGATTTTTGACTTTACAGTTCTGAGTTTTGCTTTTATTATAAAGCATTCTTATAGCTTTTAAGAGAAAGAACCCTGCTACCTCAAAATTGCAAGTGTATTTTAAGGACAAAATATTTTAGGCGGTAGAGCATACTGAATTTTGGTAAGTTATGAAGGAGAGGAACTATGAAGACTTGGCTAGCTGCACGATGTACAGCCAATTTTTGCAATCTGTTGATTTCTCAGCTGATGTATTTTGATGGTCTCTACAGTAAATCATGAGTAGAAGACCTTTGAAGACACAAGCGTAGATTGGCATTGGTGCTGTTCCTGTCTGAGTTACGTTTCTTACATACTTTTAAGCTACTTTTAAGACAGCACGTTAGCAGTTTTCAGAGACAGTAACAACTGCTGCATCTGCCGACCACTCTTCCTATACTTATGGAGGGCACAAAGACCCCAAGATCCCTTGTCAATAGTATAGTTGTAGTTGAGCTTTGCATTCTCAGAATCATTTCCACAATACTAGGATTCATTCTGGAGTTATTGTCAGTTTAAAGTCCAAACTTTTACACCTAATTCACAAGCTGATTAGCCACAATTGACTCTTGAGAATCACTTGAAATAAAGGCATATGAGAGTAATAATTGTTCAGTAGACTGGTATGAACAATGAGAGAGGTGATGATAACACCTCAATAATTTTACCAAAATATTATTTTCCCAATAACATATCTACACTAAGACCTAGGCTCAAAAATATAGCAATCTATAAAGTTTACTAGCTTCAAGTAAACATCTCCAAAGTACAAAAAAAAGCTATTTCATCCTAAAGTACTTGTCCTAACTGTAACAAGGATAGTTTTAATATTCTTTTGCTTGAGATCAGTCCTTTAAATAATTATTTGAGTTATCTCACAAAAAATAAGGTATGTTATACGATATCACAAACATGACTGCACTGTTGTGTGTATACATTGTAATCTTCTCTGAAATGCATGAGGTCATTGAACAGGGCACCAGCATTTGTTCACCGTGACCAGGGTCTGAATTCCTTCTAAGTTTTCATTTGAAATTAAGAAAAATGCCATCGACTGACCTGACTAACTATGGGCCATCACTGGCCTTCTTTCAGGTGCAAGAATAAGAAATGGAAAAGGAAATTTTCATCTTCGGCCTGTTGGTTCTTATCTCATGTTTTATGGTAAGTTCCCCTAGTGGCAAATATCCTTGATTCACTTATTTTTAAAACTTCAAAAGACTTCCTGTACTTTTGTTTTGTTCTTGTTTTTGTTTTTTACTAGCAATAGCCATTTTCACTTCAAACACGGTGTTCAAGCTCCTGCTAGCTATGGTCTGGCTTCGATTTCTCTTTCTGTTTCATGCATGTTTACAGATCGTGAGGCTAGTGACTAGAGCAAGGAAGAAAAGATGAACGGAAGTAAGCGAGTAGATAAGGTAGATTTGGAAGGAGCCCTCTAGCACTTATCTAGAAATATCACTTCTTTTTTATTTTTAAATAGTGCACGTTATGTGCCCTGGATGTTTTGAGACTACAATAATGGTAAAATAAATGATTGAACTCACATGATAAATTTCCTGAAAGGGTAGCATGCAGTACTAACACGAGTTAATAGTTATGTCAATAGTTTTTAATGGAAATACATATAAATAAAATTAAAGGGCCTGAATACTCTTTAATTCTCTGATGCCTGAAAATATGCTGGTCATAGTTAAAGAATTCTTATTAATTTACTTGAGGGAAAATAGAAAGAAAAATCATTCACTTAATAAGTGAAGAGCTGGACTGACAGGACTTTCTCCTCAGCACAATCATTCACTAAATAAACAATGTTAATTCAAACTTTTGAAACTTGCATTAAGCTCTGCAAAAAAAAAGCAAATATAGAAAACACCCTAAAAATATATAATATAGAATGACTGTCAGATCATAACAAGAACACAACCAAAAACATTAGTACAAAAATAAAAATACAAATCTCAGAGAACAGCGTCCTGAGTATATGTTGTCATGAACTAGAGTCTAGGGAAGACAGATTTGGAAGGCTGAGAGTTTGTTTTGTATCTTAGCGACTATTGATCAAGTACTGTGTACTGAGCCTAGTGCTGTGTAACAGAAATACTATTGTTGATTTTAAAATGGAGATCTTTATTGAGTCTTTATTTGATACTATCCACCTAAGAGAACTATTTCAGAATCCATCTACATTACACAATAGACAAAAGTCAAGTAGCAGTCTAGTTATATAAACAAAGTAGCATTATGTTTTGAAACTTACTGTGACATTTATATGACTGTACAATTTTTTCTCCAGAGTAGGTTGAAGTAGAGGGATGTTTTATTCCATAGGACAGCTCTCTCAGAAATATTCACTTTAGTATTAAAAATATACATCTCTGGACCTTATCTCAGACCTGAGAGAATAAAGCCTACCAGTGGAACAAGGTTACATAGGTATCTTATGTATGCTGGAATCTGAGACTATTTAAAACAATTTTCTTAAGATTACATTCTTATAGAGTCATAGCTTTATAAGGCAATATAAACAGATCTCTTAATATAATTCAACTAAAAGTAATACACCATATGAAAAAATCTAAATGAATGATTGCCAGGTTAATTCTGCTGAACTAAACTACATTTGGTAGCAATTCCTCAAACATAAGTTGCATTAGTAAGTTTTGTCTGAGCTTCCAAAATGTTAATAGAGTGCAAGTCGAATTCCCACAGGCAAGTCAATGGGCAGCCAGGACACACTGGAGCAGAGCGTCCCTACAGTGCCTGCCTGATATCAATAAAGGAGATGGTGGCTCTGCCCCTCTGCCAGCCTCCGCCCATGTTGTAGACAGACAACCCATGGGGCCTTGCGTGGAGCATCAGTCTCCTTGAGAAGAACTCAGAACTCTATATCTCTGATGATCTTAATTTTAATTAGCATATGAAGTGAC
The DNA here is from genome assembly GCF_947179515.1 of Apodemus sylvaticus. NCBI lineage: Eukaryota > Metazoa > Chordata > Mammalia > Rodentia > Muridae > Apodemus > Apodemus sylvaticus. Next base: position 21,047,943 of record NC_067482.1, on the reverse strand, counting down.
AGGCTTCCTCAAAGCACTTTCATTGTGTATCGTTACTCTGCAAGCTAAAAAAGTAACTATAGGCAAGTGCTACTTAAAACTGTTTTTCTAGTCTGAAAGATTATAGAACTTTTTCATATAGCAATAAAATATTCCAGCAGATCCTCCAACTCTAGCACAGATTTTAACCCCAGTACTCAGGAAACAGAGGTGGTGGATCTCTGGGAGATGAAGGCCAGCCTGGTCTACAGAGTGAATTCCATAACAGTCAAGGCCTCAGAGAGAAACCCTGTCTTGAAAAAAAAAGCTGAAATAGATTAATTAATTAATTGATTAATTAATCCTAGTATTCTGAACTATAATAATTATATGTATTTAAATAACTTGGGCCATAAAATGTGTCTCAAGATTCTATGAATTCAAATATATGCTAATAAAAATATTTTATATAGGGGCTGGAGAGATGGATCAGTGGATAAGAGCACTACCTGCTCTTCTAGAAGTCCTAAATTCAATTCCAAGCAACCACATGTTGGCTCACAACCATCTATAATGAATTCTGATGCTCTCTTCTGGCATGCAGGTGTACATATAGATAGAGCACTCATATACATTAAATAATTAAAAATAAATCTTTAAACAATATATTTTACATTAAAAAACTCTATGAACTTATAAAACTCTGACAATCATTCAAAGCCCCTGAAGATTTTGTGCAAGGGCTCAAGAATCTATGGTTCCATCAGGCTCTTGGATAGTTCTGATACTGATGCCATTGGCAACATAAAACCTTGAGAACCTAGATCCTGAGATACCAAATGAGAATGAGAAAAGGAATGATTTTTTTAAGGGTTTGTAATAATGTTTCCCTAAAATCTCTATAGTGAGAAAAGAAGTGGAACTCTGAAAAAAAGTAAGAGAAGTACCTGTTTGTTACTGACTCATACAATTCACAGTCCCTAGATATTCTTTTTTTTCCTTTTATATGTTTTTTTACACTCCAGATTTTATTCCCCACCATGTCCACCTTCCAACTGTTGCACATCCCATACCTCCTCTTAACCCCCATTTCTATTACTATGTCCCCATCTCCCAAACCCCAATACAATTAGACCTCTAAATTCCCTGGGGCCTCCAGTCTCTTGTGGGTTAGGTGCATCTTCTCTGACTGAACCCAGACCCAGAAGTCCTCTGCTATATATGTGTTGGGGGCCTCATATCAGCTGGTGTATGCTACCTGGTTCAGAGTCTGAGAGATCCCCGGGGACCAGGTTAGTTGAGACTGTTGGTCCTCCTGCAGGGTCGCCCTCCTCCTCAGCTTCTTCCAGCTTTTCCCTAATTCAACCACAGGGGTCACCAGCTTCCGTCCTTTGGTTGGGTATAAATATCTGCATCTGACTCTTTCAGCCGCTTGTTGGACCTTTCAGAAGGCAGTCATGCTAGGCCCCTGTTTGTAAGCACACCATAGCCTCAGTAATAGTGTCAGGCCTTGGGGCCTCCTCCTGAGCTGGATCCCAGTTTGGGCCTGTCAGTGGACCTCCTTTTCCTCAGGCTCTTCTTCCATTTTTATCCCTGTAGTTCTTTTTTTTTAAATTTATATTTCAAATGTTATCCCCTTTCCTGGTGTCCCTGCAGTTCTTTTAGACAGGAACAATTATGGGTCAGTTTTGACTGTGGGATGGCAACCCCATCCCTCCACTTGATGCCCTGTCTTTTTGCTGGAGGTGGACTCTCCACTGGAGGGCATTTCATCTAAGTTCCCTCTTTGAGTCCTGAGCATCTCCCACCTCCCAGGTCTCTTCATGTACCACACTTTCATTACTCATTCCACATTTTTTGTGACCATCTAGTCTGATTCTATTTCCTTGCTATTGTTAATATAGCGGCAATATGAGTACAATTAACACAGCAACAATAAATATGGATACCCATGTGTCTCTGTGATAACATGAAGATTCTGTAGAAAATATTTACACTCAATTAGGAGCTTCTAACCTGCCTTTGATCTTTCAGTTCCCAGATAAAAGACACACAACGTTTACTCTTTACAATAAACCTTTATCAGCACTAAAGCTGGGCAGATATCTACCCTCTATGCAATTAAAATTTATTTTTTATCAATAAGCCCGAGTTATTACTATGTTCCATCTGGGCTGCTCTTAACTCCAACTGGCCAGCCCTCAGGACCATGCTTTCTTGACTCCTAATCCATGACAGTGGTCTCTCTCTCTCTTTCTCTCCCCCCATGGTCTCCTCCAATTCCACATATACTCCTTGAACCCCAAGCTCCCCCATCTCAATTCTGCCTAGCTCTGGGCTATAGGCATCCTTATTTACTAATCATAAATAATTTGGGGACAAGGTCACATAGCCTCACATGGGTCTATAATTCAGACACTTTCCTCTCTGGGACAACCAGGCCTTAGGGGCCTGCACTTAACATTACAATAGATTGCAACAGACCAAACCTCAAGATTCCTTTGATTATATGCCCAGGAGTAGTATACCTGGGCCTTATTTATTTATTTATTTATTTATTTATTTATTTATTTATTTTACTTATTCACTTCACATCCTGTTCACTGCCTCCCTCCTGGTCAACCCTTCCCACAATCCTTACCCCATTCCTCATCCCCTTCTCCTCTGAGCCTCTGGAGGCTCCCCTGGGTATCTCCAACCTGGCACTTCAAGTCTCTGGGAGGCTAGGCACTTCCTCTCCTACTGAGGCTAGACAAAGCAGCCCAGCTAGAACATATCCCACAGACAGGCAACGACTTTGGGACCCACATGAAGACCAAGCTGCACATCTGCTTCATATATCCAGAGAGACCTAGGTCCAGCCTGTGTATGTTCTTTGGTTGGTGGTTTAGTCTCTGAGAGCCCCAAGTACCCCCAGAGCTCCCAGGGACGAAACCACTGACCAAAGAGTACAGATGGAGGGAGCCATGGCTCCAGCTGCATACGCAGCAGCTTGTTATACATCAAAGCGAGGAGAGGCCCTTGGTCCTGAGAAGTCTCCATGCACGAGTATAGGGGAATGCCAAGACAGGGAAAAGAGAGTGGGTGGGTTGGTGAGCAGGGGGAAAGGAATGCGATAGGGTGTTTTCAGAGGGGAAACCAGGAAAGGGTTTTTTGAAATGTAAAGAAAGAAAATATCTAATAAAAAATAAAATAAAATAACAAAATAAAAAACAATTAATGGGAAAAAGTTCATGAATTTTAAAGAGAGAAAGGAAGTACATTTTGGAGGGTGTTTGGAGGGAAGAAAATAATGAGCAAAATGTTATAATTACCATCTCAAAAATAAATTTTAAGGTAACTATATATGATTACTATGTGTTGGTTTTAAATAAAACAAAATAAAATAATCACAAAACATAGTTATACATAATAAAATAATAAATTTTAATGTTGTACAGCAGAGAGGTGACTATATTTTATAAAAACCAAATATTTATTTTATTAATAACTAAAATAGAAGTACTCAAAATCTCCAAAAACAAAATAATAAGAAATATACACATAAATTACCCTCATTTGATCAATGCATGTATTAAGGTATTGCCTATATTTCGCAAATATATATACTATATAAATGCAAATATATAGAGTTCATCAAAGTATTCTTAAATGTTTAAGATGAAAATATTAACTATCCTTAGCTGATCATTATGTGTTATATATACATATAGAATTATATTTTATCCCCCTAACTTATACAACAAAAAAAATAATTAATACAAATATAGTCACATATGCTAAGGTTTGAAATTTAAATGATAGAATTTAAATGTTTCTTTTTCCTTTCATTTCCACAGCCTGGTGAAAGTCATCACAGATGGCCAAAATCACATTCATTGAAAAGATCAGCACATTCCAGCAGACATCATCCACGAACGTCTTCGATTTACCAAAGATATGATTACCCTGCACATTATTTCCCTGTTTCACAGAAATATCAAGCTCAAAATCATCAAATTTTATCAAATCAACGTTCAAGGAATAATATTTGCCCTCCAGGAACTACTTTCATGCTGACCAGTCGTCGCCGTCACCCTAAGTTTCTATGCATTCCTAAAAAAGAGTTAATCTCTAACCAAATAAAACCAAATGCAACCACACCAGCACCGACCAACAAACCTACCACAAATGCAACCACACCAGCACCGACCAACAAACCTACCACAAATGCAACCACGCAAGCACCGACCAACAAACCTACCACAAATGCAACCACACCAGCACCGACCAACAAACCTACCACAAATGCAACCACACCAGCACCGACCAACAAACCTACCACAAATGCAACCACACCAGCACCAACTACCAAACCTACCACAAATGCAACCACATCAGCACCAACTACCAAACCTACCACAAATGCAACCACAGCAGCACCGACCAACAAACCTACCACAAATGCAACCACAGCAGCACCGACCAACAAACCTACCACAAATGCAACCACACCAGCACCAACTACCAAACCTACCACAAATGCAACCACAGCAGCACCGACCAACAAACCTACCACAAATGCAACCACAGCAGCACCGACCAACAAACCTACCACAAATGCAACCACACCAGCACCAACTACCAAACCTACCACAAATGCAACCACAGCAGCACCAACTACCAAACCTACCACAAATGCAACCACAGCAGCACCGACCAACAAACCTACCACAAATGCAACCACAGCAGCACCGACCAACAAACCTACCACAAATGCAACCACACCAGCACCAACTACCAAACCTACCACAAATGCAACCACACCAGCACCAACTACCAAACCTACCACAAATGCAACCACACCAACACCAACCACCAAACCCACCACAAAAGAACCTACTACTTCACCTAAGCCTAGCACTTCAACTACATCAACTAATTCTGCTAACAGCTCTTCCTCTACTACATCTAGTACTACCATCCAAACTACAACTCTGACACCTTTTCAAATACTTTTGCAGTTCTTACAGCAGTTTTTTGGTTAAAGATATGATGGGATGGTCTCCAAACTGTCAGAACAGTTTGATCTCTTAGGATAAATAAACCTCAATGATGATTTTGAAGAAATCAACCTGATCAAACTAGAAAATCAAACAAATAAAAACAATTTGAGCAATGAAATGTATCTGTTGTCCTGATGACTATCATGCTACCCTATGTTTTATCATCTATCACCAACTGATAAACAGGTTTCCTAGAAGAAATCATGGAGCTTTTGACTGAAAATATCTGTATATACACAGATGTTTGCATATATCTATTGTAAGTTGTATGAGTTTAAGTAAAAACAAAAAAATACAAGAGTTATTGAGGCATCCAGTCTTGTTCCAATGAAGCTGGTAAGGTACATAGGCATGGTGGGGCAAAGGGAATATAAAAAAAAATTAAATTAAGTAAAATAAAATAAAACCTAAATGAAAAGCAGAGAGACCCATCTTCCCTGCTTGCTGAGTCCTCTGGAGAAAGCAGAGCTGCCCTGAGCATCCTGCTATCCCAAGCACCTCCATTCTCCTGACACCTCTCCTCCTCCTTCATCATACACACTGCACCTGAACCATATAGGCAAGCTTCCTTTCCTCACCCATCTTTCCTGCTTGCTCAGTCCTCTGGCCATGCTAAGCTTCTCTGAGCAGCCTACTAGCCAGGTAGACCTCCATTCTCCTGTCACCTCTCTGCCTACCTTCATCAGACCTGTGGCTCCTGAACCATACAGACCTGCAGAACCCAAACTATACAGACCTGCAGATCCAGAACTATACAGCCCAAGGATACATGTCAGAAGCCTGCCACACCATAACTATTGAGGTCAATCCCCCTCCTAATACCTACTATAACAGGCACACCAAGGGACCAAAGCCATCCGGATGGCTAAAGGTCCTGAAAAGAGCACAATCAACAAAAGCCAAGGTAATATGATACCTTCAGAGCACAGTTACCCTACTACAGCAAGCCCCGGATATCCTAACACAACCTCAACACAAGAAAATGATTTTATAAGATTTAAATCAAATCTTATAAAGATGATAGAGGCCTTTAGAGAGGAAAGGAATAGATCTCTTAAAGATATACAAGAAAATACAATTAAACAGGTGAAGGAAATAAATAAAATTGTGCAAGAAAAGCTGAGGAAAAAATCCTACAAGAGTGTGTTGCACGTAGATATAACTACTACTAAATAATATGGCCTACAGCAATGAAAAGGAAGACAGAACCTCTACCACCACACCTATGTATTTTATCAGAAAACTCCAACAAAAGCTAACAGGCAAAGAAACACACCAGTTATAGTTTATATGGTCATCCATCCAGCATACAGAACTGATTGGGGGGAAAAGGCTGTTGAATTGTTAGAATAAGTAACGATCTAATGGACAAAAAAGCAGTCAAGAAATCTATAATTGTTCTGCTTCCTATGTAGAAAATGTCAGAGATTAGAAAAGATTAACTATTGGGGCTATACTGGTGTTCTCACCTGTGAGCTTGGGTGTGTCAGCACACCTGGGGGACATAGTATTACCCGAGGACCCAGCTATAACATTCCTGGACATATACCCAAAAGATGCTCCAACATATAAAAAGGACAAATGCTCTGCTATCTTCATAGAAGCCATATTTATAACAGCCAGAAGCTGGAACCCAGATGTCCCTCAACAGAAGAATGGATACAGAAAATGTGGTACAGTTACACAATGGAGTACTACTCAGCTATTAAAAACAATGATTTCGTGAAATTTGCCAGCAAATGGATGGAACTAGAAAATATCATACTGAGTAAGGTAACCCAGTCACAAAAGGTCACACATGGTATGTACTCACTGATAAGTGGATATTAAGAAAAAAAGCTTAGAATACCCACGCTACAACTCACAGACCACATGAAGCTCAAGAAGAAGGAAGACCAAAGTGTAGATGCTTCAGTCCTACATAGAAAAGGGAACAAAATAATCACAGAAGGTAGAGGAAAGGAGGGACCTTGGAGGGAGCAGGACAGGGAGGGGGGTGCAGGGTCAGGTGTGGGAGGAGATGGGAGGGGGAGATGTACAGAGGGTCAGGAAATTTAATGGAGGTGTGTAGTAGTGGGGCATGGGAAACTGGAGGTAGCCACTAGAAAGTCCCAATGCCAGGAAAGCAAGAGGCTCCCAGGGCCCAATGGGGATGGCATTCTCTGAAATACACAACAAAGGGGAGAGAGAACCTGTAGAGACCATATCCAGAGGTTAGGCACAGCCCCAGATTGAGGGATGGGGTCACCCACCCTTCTCAAAAATATTAACCAAGAATTGGTCCTGTCTAAAGGAAATAGGGGGACAAAGGTGGAGCAGAGACTGAAGAAATGGCCATCCAGAAATTTCCCCACCTGGGGATCCATTCCATATACAGACACCAAGTCCAGACAACTATTGTTGATGCCAAGAAGAGCTTGCTGACAGAAGCCTGATACAGCTCTCTCCTGAGAGGCTCTGCCAGAGACTGACCAATACAGAGAGATGCAGATGTTTACAGCCAACCATCGGATTGAGCACAGGGACCCCAATGGAGATGTTAAGGGAAGGACTGAAGGAACTGAAGGAGTTTGTAACCCTACAGGAAAAACAGAAATATCAACCAAACAGACACACACAGAGAGCTCTCAAGGACTAAACCACCAACCAAAGTACACATGGAGGGAACCATGGCTCCACCTGCATATTGTAGCAGAGGATGGCCTTACCTGACATCAATGGGAGGAAAGGGCCTTGGTCCTGTGGAGACTCGATACCCCAAGGTAGGGGAATGCTAGAACAGTGAGGCAGGAGTGGGTGGGTGGAGGAGCACCCTCATAAAAGCAGGGGGGGGGACTGGGATAGGGGGGTTATTGAGGGGAAACTGTGAAAAAGGATAACATCTGACATATAAACAAATAAAATAACCAATAAAAATTTAAACAAAAAGAAAATAATAAGTTATATTAGCATTTTATTCACTTTTCTAAGAAGATTAATATATCTTACAGAAAACTGGATGATGAAAATGTAAGTAAATTATATAAATGAAAATTAAGGAAATGCTACAATATATTTACTTAAGTAGAAAAGTACATAAATATGCAAATAACTACAAAGCAATAGGAAGTGGGAAATATGTTTACAACTTTAATGGTGATGTTGTAATAACAACAGAATTTCTAAATATAAACCATGAGAGAAACAGAGACATCAAGGAAATAATTTTAATAATTTAAAAATAAAACACATCTTTCCAAATGCTAAGGAAATGATGTGGTAATCATAATGCCTGAGTATGAAATAGAAATAAGAACACGTTGGAGACAGGATGTACCTTTCTGTCTTACCCACAATGCCCATCTCAGGGCTTTAGGCAGCATTATGGGGAGAAAGAATATGTCCATCTGAGAAGAAAGGGAAATGAACACAGGAGTCTGCCTTTTCCCCAGATACTAAACCTGCCACACACCCAGTATCGGTATTCAGAGTAAGGTTCTAGACCTACCTGGCTTTAGGCCACTAGCCACAGCTACAGGCTTTAGATCTGTGTAGTGACCTTGATCTCAGCTTAATACTACAGCTGAACTAACTGCAGTGGCCCTGCACCCCCCCCCCCAAAAAAAAGAAATGCTTAGCAGCAAGTGCTGGTGCAGGCTTCAACTCGCTCAAACAGATCCAGTCAGCAAATCCATACAAGTAAATCCATGCCTAACCATCTGCTGATGGGCAACCTGAGGACTTGGGCAGAAGCCTCACTCTTGGATCAGAGCAGACAGCTGTTCAGAATCCATAAATGTGTGAGTGTTAGAAATCTTTCAGGGAACTCATAAAGCCCCACACATAGCCAAGGAAGTATTGGAAACTGATGGCCACTTAGGAAGAGAGAGTCAGTTTTCCTCAGTGATGTCGCCTCTCAGAGGCTACTCATGCTGAAGTAAATGGTCCTACATCCAATGTGTACACTCAATTGATCTTTAAAAATGAAATAAAATACAAGGGCTCATGAACTTTGAAAGAAAAGGTTGGTGGGAAACAAAGAAAGGATTTGATCAAAATAATTTTATACGTGCATGCAACTTTCAGACAATTAAAAGGGTTAAGTCTTTCTCACATTGAACTTGGTCTGAGAAGACCGGATGAAGAACTAAATTCTTCGAATGTACAAAGGACATATTTGAGACACAAGGGTCAGGGAAACAAGACAGCAGCTGAGGTCGCCTGGTCATCTCCCCATAGGCATGCTGGAACATCTTAGACTTTTGTTGTTTGATATTTTCTATTTTAAGTGTTTATATTTGTGACTTACAATGTAATTATTTAAGTATATGGAATTATTTGCTTAAATTATTCAATTCAATACATATATAATGATACTGGTGAGATAAGGGCAGCTAAGGTTTCTGTATCTTTAATAGTACATTTTACTAAGATTCCTATATGGAATACCTCTTTTCTAGCTATTCACCAGCTATATTTTAGATTATCATGAACTAGATGGACCCTCACTGCTGGGCTATGTCCTCTCTACCTAGGCCTATCTGAGCACCCATTACCCTGCTTCCTTTGCCATTGTCCTCTTCCATGCACTCTAACCTAATTTATTTACATTCCAGTCATTGCCTCCCCAGTTCCCCCTCCCACAGTTTCTCATCTGGTTCCTCCTCAGCCTTGCCTCCAAGAAGGTGCTCTCCTCTACACCAGGCCTTCCCCTTTCCTGGGGCCAGGACCAATTAGACCTCTGCTACATATGTGCCTTGGACAAGCCCATGCATGCTCCTGGTTGGTGGCTTAGTCTCTGGGAGCTCCCTAGGGTCCAGGTTAGCTGAGACTGCTGGTCTTCCTGTGGGGTTGCCATCCCATTCAGCTTCTTCAGCCCTTCCCCTAACTCAACCATAGCGGTTCCCAACATCAGCCCAAGGGTTGGGTGTAAGTATCTGCTTCTTTCTCAATGAGCTGCTGGTAGAGCTTCTCAGAGGACAGCCATGCTAGGCTCCTGTTTGTAAACACACGATAGCATCAGTAATAGTGTCAGGCCTTGGTGGTCCTTCCCCGGTGCCCCCCATGAGATGGAGCCCAAATTGTGCTGGTCATTGAACCTCCTTTCCTTCAGTCTCTTCTCCATTTTTATCCCTGAAGGTTTTTTTTTAGACAAAAACAATTCTGAGTCAGACAGAGTTTTTGACTGTGGGTTAGTAACCCTGTCCCTCCACTTGAGGCTCTGACTATCTACCTGAGGTGAACTCTTTTAATTTTCTTTCCCCAATATTGGGTATTTTGGCTACTGTCACCCCCATTGAATCCTGAGAGTGTCTCAACTCCCAGATGTCTGGTACTCTATAGAGGATTTCCCCACCACCCACTCCAGGAGGCTACTTATTTCTACTTATTCTCTTGGCCCTCTGGGCTTCTCTCCTCCCCTCACCCCCAATATCTGATCCTATTCCCCCTTTCTCTCCCCCTCCCAGGTCCCTACCTTCCTCCACCTCTTGTGATTATTTTCTTCACCCTTCCAAGTGGGATTGAAATCTCCTCACTTGGGCATTTCTGCTTCCTACTCGTTATACAGTCTGTGAGATGTATCCTAGGCATTCTGTGCTTTTTGGCTAATATCCACTTATCAGTGAGTACATACCATGTATGTCCTTTTGAGTCTGACTTACTTCATTCAGAATGATATTTTCTAATTCTATCCATTTGCTTGCAAAATTCATGATGTCGTCATTTATAACAGCTGAATAGTATTCCATTGTGTAAATGAACCACATTTTTTTGTATCCATTCTTCAGCTGAGGCACATCTGGATTGATTCCGGCTTCTGTCAATTACAAATAGGCTGCTATGAACATAGTGGAGCACATGTCATTGTGGTATGGTGGACAATCTTTTGAGTATATGCCCAATAGTGGTATAGCTGGATCTTCAGGTACATCTATTTCCAAATTTCTGAAGAACCTCCAGACTGATTTCCAGAGTAGTTTTACCAGGCTGAAATCCCACCAGCAATGGAGGAGTGTTCTTCTTTCTCCACATCCTCGCCAGCATCTGATGCCACTGGAGTTTTTAATCTTAGCCATTCTGATTGGTGTGAGGTGGAATATCAGGGTCGTTTTGATTTGCATTTCTCTTGTTTTGTTTTGTTTTGTTTTGAGATAGGGTTTTGCTGTTCCTGGCTGTCCTGGAACTCATTCTGTAGACCATGCTGGCCTACTCAGAAATCTGCCTGCCTCTGCTTCCCAAGTGCTGGGATTAAAGGCATGTACCACCACTGCCCAGCTGATTTGCATTTCTCTAACATTTTTAAGTGCTTCTTGGCCATTCTAGATTCCTCTGTTGTGACTTCTCCGTTTAGCTCTATACCCCATTTTTAACTGGGTTATTTGGGGGTTTGGAGGTTGACCTCTTGAGTTCTTTATATATTTTGGATATTAGTCTTGTGTTGGATGTAGAGTTAGTGAAGATTTTTTCCCCAATCTGTAGGTTGGCAATTTGTCCTATTGACTGTGTCTTTTGCCTTACAAAAGCTTTTCAGTTTTATGAGGTCCCATTTACCAATTCTTGATCTTAGAGCCTGAGCCATTGGTATTCTGTTCAGAAGATTTTTCCTTGTGCCAATGAGTTCCAAGCTCTTTCCCATTTTCTCTTCTTTAGATTAAGTGTATCTGGTTTTATGTTGAGATCCTTGATCCACTTGGACATGAGTGGGCAACCTTTGTGCAAGGTAATAAATATGGATCTATTTTCATTCTCTTACATAAAGACTGCCAATGAGACCAGGACCATTTATTGAAGATGCTTTCTTTTTTCCTCTGTTGACTTTTTTCCTCTGTATGGTTTTGGCTTCTTTGTCAAAGATCAACTGTTCATAGGGGTATGGATTTAACTTCTGGGTCATGGATTCTATTCCATTGATTGACTTGTCTATCTCTATAACAATACCATATTTTTTTATCACTATTGTTCTGTAATATACCTTGAGGTCAGGGATGGTGATTTCCCCAGAAGTTCTTTTATTGTTGAGAATTGTTTTGGCTATCCTGGGTTTTCTGTTATTCCATATGAAGTTGAGAATTGCTCTTTCCATGTCTGTGAAGAATTGGGTTGGAATTTTGATGGTGATTGCATTGAATCTATAGATTGCTTTTGGAGCCATGGGAGAGAAAGATTGGATCTAGGGGAGAAGGGAGGTTGGGGGAGAGATAGGGGAAACTGTGGTCAGGATGTAATGTACAAAGAGAAAAAAATTAAAATTAAAATTCTCATTAAAAAAAACTGTAGGCCAACTGTGAAATCTAGGATTACAGCTGTTTGTTGTTTATTCCACTGCTTTCCTCACTGCACTACATGCGAACAAAATTTTTAATAAGTCTAAAATTTTGTAAAATGTTTAATGTTCATTTCCCAGCTGAAAATCTATTCATTACTAGTTTTTGGCACTGTGTTATTTTTTTGAGTCTTCTGCCCTTGCCAAGTTGTAATGATTGACATGGGAGAAATGGTGCTCTGCCGTTCTAACAGTCAGTAACCCTGCTTACTCTGAAAGGCCACAGGAAGGACCGAAGATCTGTTCCTGCTTGGAAGCCTTGGGCCAGGCTTGTTTAAAACTGCATTAGTGTCACCGGTGAGGCGCTGGCATCCTTCTCATTGTCACTGTGTGTATCGGGAAGAAAGGGATGCACACAGAAGCACTGCCAACCTCAGAAAACTACAGCTGTTCTTTCTATGTCTTCGAAAGCAAATTCATTGACAGAGGTGACCTTATCTTAAACCCAATACATTTCCTAATTAGAAAAAGCTTGACAACAGAGACATAAAAACCCAGACACTCTCTAATGCCTTCTGTCCCTCTGCTTCCAGGGAGTGTCATAAAAAGGATCACCTGTCTAAGAATTTCATGAATCCATTGTTTCTAATGGCCGAATAGTACTCCATTGTGTATATATCACATTTTTTTGTATCCATTCCTCCGTTGAGGGACATCTGGTTCTGGAAAGGCTCAGTGCAGCAGTATAGGGCAATACCAGAACAGGGAAGTGGGAAGGGGTGGGTGGGAAAACAGGGGGAGGGAAGAGGGCTTATGGGACTTTCGGGGAGTGGAGAGCCAGGAAAGGGGAAATCATTTAAAATGTAAATACAAAATATATCGAATAAAAAAATAAAAATAAGAAAAGGATCATCTGATGGTGAGGAATTGGACTGAACATCCTAAGAAGTCCCACACAGCACCAGGTAGGTGGGTGTTTGGGATATAATCTCATGTAAACTAAACCACCATCAGGTCACACCTCTGGGTCAGTCAGAGCAGTAATTAGTCTAATGATACTGTCCTCTCAGGAGCTGTTAAGCTCCTTGATATGAGGAAGCTCTCAACTCCAACATTATTAACAGAAAGTATACCCTATGAAAGTGCCTTCTGGTCATGAAATTTAAAAAAATTTTCTGACAATATTTTAGGAATTTGATGATATTAAACAATCTTTACTTCAATTCTGGATATACCAGTCCTGTTGTAGTAAACTACTTTCCCCTGAGCTTTTATACTAGAGAAGGCATTGTCCTTTGTATAATTTGTTATACACACACACACACACACACACACACACACATATGGATTCCAGGAAATCCTTAGGGCAATCTGATGATAAGGCTGAAACCCACACAAAGTCACACAGTAAGTAGCAGAGCTGGAATTTACAGCAAGTCTTCTGCAGCTAGCACAGTCTGACAAACCACAGGCCGGACCATGAAACTATTCTGACGGCCCACCACGTTAACTCACTTGCTCTGGTAGGCGTCTCTACAAATGACTTAACCTTTTTCTTTCTTTTCTAAGGTTTTCACTCTAACATTGTGGACACAATCAAACTAAGGAAAACAGTGTATCACACCCCTCTCTTACACTTCTCTGCTACAACCAGTAACCAAAGGAATGAGCATCTTTTGAAGTAGTTATTCAAAGGAACATTTTCAGTCTTGTACCATGCAAGAGGCCTTATGATATAAATATGAATAAAATGAGAGGTAGAACTCTCAGGATTTTGTAATGCATATCAGAGGGAAAATCCTCAGGACAATGAGAACAGGAGAAGAGCATGCTGGAAGTGGTTCTGTGTTCCAACCACAGCATGAGAGCAAGGACAGTCCTCTCTGCCTAAGGGAATAAAGTCCAAGGAACTTTGTAAAAATAAAACTTTAAAAAAAAAATAAGTTTTGTCTCAAGCAGTTTATATGATAGTTCACAAAAAGACAGCCTTGAGTTAAAAAAGAACTCTCTACCTCTCTTTCCTTCCCTCTCCTCCTCTCTGTCTGTATCTCTGTCTGTCTCTGTCTCTTCCTCTATCTCCATGTGTCTCTTTGTGTCTGTCTCTGTGTCTGTGTGTGTGTGTGTGTGTGCGTGCACGTGTGTCTTTCTCCATGTGAGTGGAGGCCACAGGTAAACTTGGATCTTGTTTCTCTGGAGCCATCCACTCTGTCTGTCTTTCATGTTGTTGCTGTTGTGTTTTGCTTTGGGTTTTTTTTTTTTTCTGTTGTTATTATTTTGAGACAAAGCCTCACTGGAACGTGGATCTTTCTGGCCAGCCTGCTACTATAATCAGTAAGACCCATGTCTCAGTGAGAGCTCCATCTCCCTCTCCCCAGGGCTGGACTTACAGGACCATGTCACCATGCTTGTCTTTAGACAAGCGCTGGGGATAGAACTTAAGCCAGGCCTCCTCATGCTTGCGCAGCACTTCTGGACTGTCGCCTCCCCAGCACCTTACACCTTCTTAGTATTAAACTTCCTCAGATCCCACCCTGTCTAGGCAGTAGGATCGCCTAGGCGCTGTGTATTGTTAGTCAAAAATCCTCATACTTTAGTTACTTAACATTCGTCAGTCTTCACTGATTCCTTTCTGCAAGAATGTGCTTAAGGCTCAAAATAATGTTGCCCACTGCTATGGAATAACAATGTATGCTTAAGTTTCAGGCCATCAGATCCTCAAAGATCACATCCATACAAAATAAGTCCTTTACCAAACTTTCCTCAACTTTATCCTTGTCAAACAACTAATGGGCCATTTTCTGATTTCCACAGAAGCCAACAGAACAAGAGCAAGGAGCTCTGCAGTTGCTAGCCAGGGTCTGCACCCTGACTGCTTGCTTCCTGCTAAGTGTCCACTTCATCTGTCAGGTACCAGCATTTACTGTGTATATCATATGGAGATTTCCAACCCCTTCAAAACCAGAGAGAGTAAGAGGAGAGTAAAGGTGAGAATAGGTTGACCAAGGCACTCACTCAGTTAGGAGAAGTTCTGTGTGCACACAGGTGGCTGTTGATAACCATTATGGGCTATGAGTTTCACAATGCTAGTTTAGTTTTACAAACATCTTAAAGGCTTTCATCATTACTCAAAGTATGCATGTATGAATATCACTTAATACCACATTACTATGTCTGCTTTTATGTTTTTATATAACAGTTAAGAGAACAGCCATTAGAAATTATGACAGGCAAAAAATATTGTGATAAGATTCTAGTGAGAGAACATACAGCTCTTGACAAGCACACCAATGAAAAAGACCAATCAGGAAGCTATAGCAGTGGACAACACAAACTGCAAGGGTGATGGAGATGTGTACTGAACTGCCAATGCTTAAAAGAGAATGGGGGTTTGGGTACACTCTGGCACTGGGTCTACTACAGCTTCTTGATTAAGTGTGTGGTTAAGGAGAATAAGGCATGATCTTAGAAAGTAGTGATCTGTCTCAGCCATACTAAGTTTGAAATGGCTCTTAGACTTCTACATGAAAATTTTAAAACACGAAATTGGCTATGTTCATTGTCTGGAGTTCACAAAGAAGCCAAGAATATAGGCTATACATAGAATATATTTGAAATCCTGAATCCTTACCACAGTAGTGAGGATAAGACTAGAAGAATCCAGGATATGGATAGAGAATTGCAATATAAAGGCAAACAGAAAAGAATGGTTTCTAAAGCCAAAACAATGTAAAACAGCCTTTAAGATATTTAAAGCCCACATAGAGAATAATTTTAAAATTAATAACAGCCCAAGGTAACACATCGTTTAATTATAAACATACTTGAATATAAGGCTCTAGACTGGTGTTTATTTACTTTTACTTTTATAAGTGAGAAAGAAGGACCAAGAGGTTTACTCTCACTAACTTAAGGATTCAGCCTCCATGGCCCCAGGGTACCATGATCACAGTGCATACAAGGACTATGGAGACTGATAAAGAGGGTAAGATTTACTCATCAAGATTACCATGTTTCCAACTTAACACCTAAAACCACAAAGCTTTCCCCTGGACTCAAATGCTGATTTCTGTGATTATCACAGGAAGAGTATTCAGCTGTGCTCAGAAGTTGTAGGATTTAATAAAACCCATGATTAATCCTGACCATCCAGGTGAATCTTGGAAAGGTTTTTAATCTGTCTTAGGGCAATAATTTCCCTGTGTGTAAAAAAAAAAAATTAATAACAACATGTAGTTCACAAAGCTGTAGAAGGATAAATAAGAATACCTCTGTAGAAACTGCAATGTATGGTATAAATGTGTGTGTGTGTGTGTGTGTGTGTGTGTGTGTGTGTGTACACTAGCTTAGAAGGCTTTAAGACCCAAATAAGCACAGTGAGGGTCACCTTTCAGTAAGTTAACACTTAATATAAAATTTGGATGTCAAATACCTCTAGACTTAAAGAAATAGCATTTTAGTAAAAACCTAAATAATTTCTTTATAGTGGAATGACGAAATCCGTTTATTCAGTGGTACTGTACTTTGTTTCATTTTGTTTGTTTGTTTGTTTTTGAAGCCCTTCTTGATCCTTCCCAAAAACCCAGATATGCCAAAATCAGGCTTGCAACCTGTGGGTCTTCATCCCTTTATGGATCAAATGACTCTTTCACAGGGGTCACCTAAGACCACTAGAAAACCCAGTTATTTACATTATAATTCATAATAGTGGCAAAATTACAGTTAATAAATAGCAACTAAAATAGGTTTATGGTTAGGGATTACCATGTGAGGAGCTGTGTTAGAGGGTGGCAGCATGAGGAAAACTGAGAACCACTGGCCTAAAGAATCATCATTGTTCTGTTCAGAATAAATAAAACTCACCAAGCTGCCAAAACTTCAAAAGAGAAACTCAAATGAGAGAAAGAATTTGAGAAAAAAAATCTGAATATAAGAAGGTAACCTTGAAATACCTTTACCAATCACTAGGAAACATAGATGTTCTGGAGGGTAACAATGACCAGTCACCTAGAGAGGGCCAGCTCTCAACACCCAGCAGCAGTAAGGAGCAGATCAGGGAGCCACTTACCTGGCTCCACCCCTTTTAATCCCAAGACTAAGGTCCAGACTCTGGGAGCAGAAGAGCTCTGTCCTTAAACAGACTTTCTTTTGGGTTTGAAAAGAATTACTAATGGCCCCCGCAACAGGCCAGTATTCACAAATGCAGAAATTACGTGTTTTCCAACTTCAGATGAAGGCAATGTTAACTTTGCACTCCCCTGGTGTCTTTCTTGTTCTGTGTCCTTTGTGCCTGATCTTTCCTTCCTCTGATGAACTTGGCACTTCTCTCATATTTCAGCCTCTGCTCTCTCCTCCCTTTCCTTTCTTGCCTGGGCCTCATGAGCTCCTTCCCTTCCCTCTTCCTGTCACTCCACCCACTCCCTCATTGCTCCTCTAATTTCTCATTTTAAGTGTCGACTGGGATTCCTAGACCTAGTAGCACACTTCTAATCCCAGGATGCAGAGGCAGGCAGATCTCTGTTAATTTGAGGCCAGATAGGTCTACAAAGTTTCAGAGAAAACAGAGTAATAGAAAGAGGACTTTATGCTCAGCACCTCATGGTACCTTCTCCAAAATTGATCATATAATTGTTCACAAAACAGGCCTCAACAGATACAAAAATATTGAAATTATTCCATGTGTCTTATCAGATCACCATGGCCTAAGGCTGGTCTTAAGCTCAAACATACGCATGGACCTTGAGCAATGCTCTTTTTAATGACAGTTTGACAAAGAAAGAAATTAAAGACTTTTTAGAATTTAATGAAAATAAAGACACATCATACCAAAATTTATGGGACACAATGAAAGCAGTGCTAAGTGGAAAACTCATAGCTCTGAATGTCTCCAAAAAGAGAATGGAGAGAGCTTACACTAACAGCTTGACAGTGCACTTGAAAGTTCTAGAACAAAAGGAAGCAAATACTCCCAAGGGGAGTAGACAGCAGGAAATAATCGAACTTAGGGCCAAAATCAACCAAACATAAACAAAAAGAACTATACGAAGAATCAACAAAACAAGGGGTTGGTTCTTTGAAAAAATCAACAAGATAAATAAACTCTTAGCCAGACTAACCAGCGAGCACAGAGACAGTATCCAAATTAATAAAATCAGAAATGAAAAGGGAGACAAAACAACAGAAACTGTGGAAATTCAAAAAAATCATCAGATCCTACTACAAGAGTTTATACTCAACAAGGTTTGAAAACCTGGTGAAATGGACAACTTTCTAGATACATACCAGGTGCCAACACTAAAACAGGATCAGATGAACCATCTAAATAGTCCGATATGACCTAAGGTAATAGAAGCAGTCATTAATAGTCTCCCATCAAAAAAAACAAAAAAACAAAAAACAAAAAACAGGACCAGATGAGTTTAGTGGAAAATTCTATCAGATCTTCAAAGAAGAGTTAATACCAATACTCTTCAAGCTTTTCCACAAAATAAAAACTCAAGGAACACTACCCAACTCATTCTATGAAGCCACAATAACACTTATACCTAAACCAAACAAAGACCAAATAAGGAAGGAGAACTTCAGACCAATCTCCCTCATGAACATTGATGCAAAAATACCGAACAAAATCCTGGCCAACCGAATCCAAGAATGCATCAGAACTATAATTTACCTCGATCAGGTAGGCTTCATCCCAGGGATGTAGGGATGGTTCAATATACGGATATATGTCAATGTAATCTACTACACAAACAAACTAAAGGGAAAAAAATCACATGGTCACTTCATTAGATGCTGAAAAGACTTTTGACAAAATCCAGCACCCCTTCATGATAAAAGTCTTGGAGAGATCAGGAATCCAAGGCCCATACCTAAACATAGTGAAAGCAATATACAGCAAACCGGCAGCCAACATCAAGTTAAACGGAGAGAAACTTGAAGCAATCCCACTAAAATTGGGGACCAGACAAGGCTGCCCACTCTCTCTATTCAATATATCTATTCAATATAGTACTTGAAGTCCTAGCCAGAGCAATCAGGCAGCAAAGGGAGGTCAAAGGTATACAAATTGGAAAGGAAGAAGTCAAAATATCACTGTTAGCAAGGTGATATGATAGTACATTTAAGTGACCTCCAAGATTTCCACCAGAGAACTTCTAAAGCTGATAAACAACTTCAGCATAGTGGCTGGATATAAAATTAACTCAAGTAAATCAGTAGCCTTCCTTTACTCAAAGGATAAACAAGGAGAAAGAAATTAGGGAAATGACACCCTTCACAATACCTAGGTGTGACCCTAATGAAGCAAGTAAAAGATCTATATGACAAGAACTTTAAGCCCCTGAAGAAAGAAATCAAAGAAAGTCTCAGAAGGTGGAAAGATCTCCCATGTTTATGGATTGGCAGGATCAATATTGTAAAAATGGCCATCTTGCCAAAAGCAATCTACAGATTCAATGCAATCCCCATCAAAATCCCAAATCAATTCTTAATATATCTAGAAAGAGCAATTCTCAAATTCATCTGGAATAACAAAAAAACCCAGGATAGCAAAAACTATTCTCCACAACAAAAGATCCTCTGGGGGAATCACCATCCCTGACCTCAAGCTCTACTACAGAGCAATCATAATAAAAACTGTTTGGTATTGGTATGCAGACAGGCAGGAAGATCAATGGAATAGAATTGAAGACCCAGAAAAGAACCCACACACACTTGCTATTTGAAAAAGGAACTAAAAATATCCAGTGGACAAAAGACAATATGTTTAACAAATGGTACTGGATCAACTGGAGGTCTACATGCAGAAAAATGCAAATCAACCCATTCTTATCTCCTTGTACAAAGCTCAAGTCCAAGTGAATCAAGGATCTACACATAAAACCAGACACACTGATGCTTATAGAAGAGAAAGTGGGGATGAATCTTGAACACATGGGCACAGGGGGGAAGTTCCTGAACAGAACACCAATGGCTTATGCTCTAAGAACAAGAATCGACAAATGGGACCTCATAAAACTGCAAAGCTTCTATAAGTCAAAGGACACAGTTAATAGGATAAAATGGCAACCAACAAATTGGGAAAAGATCTTTACTAACCCTACATCCGATAGAGGGCTAATATACAATGTATACAAAGAACTCAAAAAGTTAGTCTCCAGAGAGTCAAATAACCCTATTAAAAAATGGAGTACAGAGTTAAACAGGGAATTCTCAACTGAGGAAACTTGAATGGCCCTAAAACACCTAAAGAAATGTCCAGCATCCTTAGTTATCAGGGAAATGCAAATCAAAACAACACTGGATTCCACCTAACACCAGTCAGAATG
The DNA here is from genome assembly GCF_947179515.1 of Apodemus sylvaticus. Classification (NCBI taxonomy): domain Eukaryota; kingdom Metazoa; phylum Chordata; class Mammalia; order Rodentia; family Muridae; genus Apodemus; species Apodemus sylvaticus. The sequence goes on along the minus strand of NC_067482.1, from coordinate 21,027,370 downwards.
GCTAAGAGGAAAAACTCAAGGGACAGCAGATGCTGGAGAGGATGTGGGGGAAAAGAAACACTTCTCCATTGTTGGTGGGATTGCAAGCTTGTAAAAACCACTCTGGAAATCAGTTTGGCGATTCCTCAGAAAATCAGACATAGTACTACCTGCTGACCCAGCTATACCACTCCTGGGCATATACCCAGAAGATGCTCCTACATGTAATAAGGATATATGCCCCACTATGTTCATTTCTGCCTTATTTATAATAGCCAGAAGCTGGAAAGAACCCAGATGTCCCTCAACAGAGGAACGGATACAGAAAGTGTGGTGTATATACACAATGGAGTACTATTCAGCTATTAAAAACAATGAATTTATGAAATTCTTAGGCAAATGGATGGAACTAGAAAGTATCATCCTGAGCGAGACAACCCAATCACAAAAGATCACACATGCTATGCACTCACTAAAAAGCATAAGCTAGACCAAAAGCTCAAAATAAACAAGTTACAATTCACCCAGCACAGGAGGCTCAAGAAGGAGAACTTATGTAAGGATGCTTTGGTTCCTATAAGAAAAGGAACAAAATACTCACAGGAGCAATAAGTGAGACAATGTGTGGAGCAGGGACTGAAGTAAAGGCCACCAAGAGACTGCCCTACCTGGGGATTCATCCTATAAACAGTCAATATACCCCAACACTACTAAGCAGTATATTCCAAAAGGAGCAATGGTTGTCTCCAGAGGGGCCCTGCCAGAGACTTACAAATACAGAGGCAGATGCTGGCAACCAACTATTGGACTGGGCATGGAGGACCCAACGGAGGAGCTGGAGGGTGGTCCAGAAGAGCTGAAGGGGCTTACAGCCCCATGGGGCAGAACAATGATTTTGGTCACCCAGACGCCCCAAGACTCCCAGGGACTGAACCATCAACCAAGGGGCTCACATAGTTCCAGCCAAAAATGTGACAGAGGAAGGCCTTGTTGGGCATCAGTGGGGAGGAATGGTCCTTGGTCAGATAAAGGGTCAACAGAGGCCCCAACAAAGGGAAACCGAGGCAAGGAGGTGGGAGTGTGTCAGGGGGCGGGGCATATACGTGGAGGCAGGGGGAGGTAGGAGGGGTTGGGGGTCTGTGGGGAGGGGGGAAATTGGGAAAGGTTTTACCATGGCAATGTAAATGAAGATGATATTCAATTAAAAATTTTAAAAAAAGTATAAACATGAATAGACAGACATACAATATATATTGGGTATAAAATTGCCTTTTTCTAAAGGTAACTTAATCTTCCTATAACTCACTTTCTTTATCTATATAAAGATAATATTAGCATCCACCTGAAGGCATAGTTAAAGAATTAAATAAATTTGTATTTGCAAATTATGTAGAACAAAGCCTGATATAAAGTAAGTGCTACATGAGAACTGTCTAAATCAAATAAGAAATAATAGATGTGAGCGGACAGATAGGGATAAACATCTCTTCCTGGAATATCTATACTTACTATAAATGCCTCTCCACTTACCGCATCATCTTTTGTTTGGTTGGTTTTATTTTTGAGCTTCTATTTTAACTACATTTGTTTCTTGGCCTTTTTCCCTTTCTTGCTTCCAAACCATCCCCTAGGTCCTTCCTTGCTCTCCTTCAAATTCATGGCCTCTTTTGTCATTAATTGTTATTGAATATGTGTATGTGTGTGTGTGTGTGTGTGTGTGTGTAAACACACACACACACACACACATATACATATATATATTCATTCATATGCATATATCCCCAAATCCAAACTGTTGGGTCCATGTAAAGTTACTTGCATGTGTCTTCAAAGATGACTGGCACTGACACTCATCTGGTGCACTCTTCCCTGGGGAGGGCAGCCTCTCCACTCCCAGCTTTACTCAGCTGCCTGTAGTTCTTTATTATTCTATGTATGTGTGTGCATATATACATATATGTACATACATACATTCATACATACATACATACATACATACATACATACATACATACATACATACTGTCTTAGTCAGGGCTTCTATTCCTGCACAAACATCGTGACCAAAAAACAAACTGGGGAGGAAAGGGTTCATTCAGTCTACGTTGTGGAAACATTGCTGCTCATCACCAAAGGAAGTCAGGACTGGAACTCAAGCAGGTCAGGAAGCAGGAGCTGATGCAGAGGCCATAGAGGGATGTTTCTTACTGGCTTGCTTCCCCTGGCTTGCTCAGCTTTCTGTCTTATAGAACCCAAGATTACCAGCCCAGGGATGGCACCACCCACAATGGGCCCTCCTACCTTGATCACTAATTGAGAAAATGCCCCACAGCTGGAGGGCTGTGGCATTTTCTCAACTGAAGCGCCTTTCTCTGTGATAACTCCAGCCTGTGTCAAGTTGACACACAAAACTAGCCAGTACTCATATATACATACACATATATGCATGTATATATAAACTTGTCAAATTTTCCTAAAGCAATTCTAATAGCAAATTCTGGTCTTCTGGTTTGATTTAAAATATAGCATTAAAAAAAAACAAAGAAATGTACATAATGCATTTGGATAAAATTCACCCTATTCTCTCCATTCCAATTCTTTCCTTATCCTCCCCACTAATTTTAACACCAGTTTTTACGGAGTTTGTTTTAAGTACTCAATGAGTCATTTAGTGTTGCCTGCATACTCAAGCATGTCAGACCATCTACTGAAGCATATGCAGCCTATCAAAGCTCACATCTTTAAAGAAAATTGACTTTCCCTTCGCCAACAGACATCAGTTGTCTACAGCTCCTCTGATGGGGGTGAGACTTTCTCAGTCCCTCCACCATCCATGCTGAAATTTTGGTTGCTTCTATCTTGTACAACTCTTGTGTGTGCAGTCTCATCCACTGTGAGTTCACCTATTTAACTATATGCATCTCCAGCAAACTGTTTGCTACAGACTACCTCTGAGTCACACGATATTTCTTAATGAACCTTAAGCCTTGAATACATGGAATGTGACATAGCTGCCCCATTTAAAGCCAACTACTCTACAGTCTCTTATACCTACACATTGACCAGTGGTAGGTGTCTGAATTATTCACCATAGAATACAAAAAGATGCTTCTCTGATGAAGGTAAGGAAATGCACTAATGTATTGGTATAAAGATTAGAACTTAGGATGTAGTTTATTATTCTATCCATTTAGCAGAATAATAGTATCAGGTTCTCCCCTTGGATTGATGATCTACCCAGCCACAGGATCTTTTAGTTAATATCACTTTAATTAATTCTCCTTCATTTTTAAGCATCAGAGGCACTATTTTACTTTACCTGAATAAAGAAGTTTATACCTATGTAAAAGTTATTACATATTCAATTTTTCATTCAAGAATGGATTATTTATTTGTTATCATGTCTATGAATTCACTCATTCAGTTACTATCTAATGAGTGTTTGCCATGTAATTCTAATTGAAAAAGAAAAATGTCCTTGACCTCATAAAGATGATCATTTGACCAATGAAAAGCATAACTATTTCCAAGGACAGAAGTCACAGAGTTACACATGGCTTTATAGCTTAATATAAATGACATAAGTAAGTAGGATCCCAAACTCATTCAGTTACTTACTGGTAGGCACAGTGTAAACCCAAGCTTCTGTTGCTGGTCTGTAACATCGTGTCTCACACACTGCTTTAAGATCTTCACAGTGCTCTCCCACTAACACCCTAAAAATGGGGAGAATGAGTAAGTTGAATATAAGAAAGTAGAATCAGATAGAAAGTCACTCCATGTACACTAATCTCCAACATCCTGACAATACAAACACTGTTGTACTGTCAAAAATGATTTGATAGCTAGTAAATTGATTCTTTCACTTCTGGCACTTTTTTCCCCACAGTTCAGCGAATGTTACACAATTTCTACTAAGAAAATTACACAAGAAACCTAAGGAAAATATAAATCTCTGTGGAGCATATCACCAGGAAAACCAGCCTATTCACAAGAATTCATATTCCCCACAAACTCTCCACCCATCTACATGTTCAGATGAAAATAATATTAGGGCGAATGGAAACCATTTAAAGGTAAATACACAAATCCCCTATCTCAGTTCTACATCTATTCTCCTCAAATTACAACCACTAAAGGTGTGATTCCTCTTACTCAGAATGATATCACTATATCTTCAAAAGAATATGGCACCACAACCTCTCGGTAGCTATGGCAACAGCACAATCTCCAGCTCCAGTTGCACCAGAAACCACAGGTGCCCTACTGATATCTTCTCAAGATACATTGGCCCTAGAACCTTGTTCAGAACAATGAGATATCACAGAGGCTACAGCTGTCTCAGCCACCATACCTCTACCAGAAACTATAGCTGTCCCAGATACAACACATAGCTATGCCACAATCCATATTGCATCTGAAATTTCCACATCTACAGCAGCATCCACAAATCAAGCTTCTTCTCTTACGACTAATAAAGCTACTACTAGTAAACAAGTTCATCTCTTAAAGAAGATGTGACTATGAAATTATTTTTAGACTTCCTCAACTCTTGTGGTACCAATGAACACTAATATAACATGTATATTGTAGGTATTCCTGCCACTTACAAGACACAATTTATAAGTGCACAGATACCATCTTTACTTTTGTTATAACTTCCTAAATGACAAAACATACTTGTTTAAAAACACTATCCATAATCTTTGAGTTAAACTATTAATCTTATATGACCAACTAACACATCAAAGCATTTCTATCCCACAAATCAAGTATATTTCCATAATTAAAGAATCAATTTCTGAGATTTATTTTCTTTAAATATCCAAGTGAGGGAAGAGAATATTAGATGACAATGAAGAAGAAGAGGAAGAAGAGGAAAAAGAGGAAGAAGAAGAAGAAGAAGAAGAAGAAGAAGAAGAAGAAGAAGAAGAAGAAGAAGAAGAAGAAGAAGAAGAAAAAGAAGAAGAAGAAGAAGAAGAAGAAGAAATTTGTATGAGTTAATAGCCATTTACATTTTCTTAAATGTAAGAGGATATGCTGTACCCTCAATCAAAAACTTACCTGAAAAATGTAAACTATTGGACATGAAGGAACAAAATGGATCTCTCCACACGAACACCAAAAGATTAATAGATTGATATATTCACTATCTCTCTGCCTTCTCATCTTCCTCTATCTATAGACATATCTGTCCTTGTATTTCTGGTTAAGAGTCAAATTCTTTATAAAAATAAACTTAAGATATAAGTGAATTTTTATACCCCTAAGTGTTAGAAAAGAGGTGGGAAAGGGTTGAAATGAGTGCACATAAGATGTGCAGCCAGGTACACACCCCTCACTCTGATATCACTTCTGACACTATAGAATTCTTTAAGTTTATGGTTTACACTTATTCAAGTTGATTTCTATCTAATTACTTGATTCTAGCTTATGTGAACCACTAGGTACACATAACATTTTACTGTTAATTCTATTCATTCACATTGTCAATATAAAATGTATTCAGTGAAAATGTTCTGAAAAAATTTTAATCACACAGGTATATGCAGATGATCTTAATTTAATGAAGCTGTTGTTTTCTGTTACTACTACTAAGAAACTTTGTCATTATTTTAAGGGTTTTTTTTTTTATTTTGGTTAACTAATAGAGTTTAAAATAGTAATCTATTTTTATTATGCAGATTTGAAAGTTTCTGCTCTTTTTTAGACATCGAGAGTAGTGCAGAGAGGCCCTGATTAAAGATTCACTTTCCCGATGGGGTGGGCAGGGCAGAAGACACCTTGAGGTCCTGCCTGCCACCAAGCAGAGCAGCTGTGTAGGTGGACACCCAAGTGGTTGTCACTACTAAGACCAAGTGTGTGGTAGGGAGATGGGAAAGAGAATCCCAGTGGTTTGCACTATGAAAAGAGGCAGAACGGAAGAGGCTTTGACAGCAGTGAGAAACAGCCTGATGTGAGGGGCTTTGCTGGCCATGGTGAGGTCCAGGCCTATGCCACAGAGTGCCATGCCTGGGTCTGTGGTCCTACGACAACAGGGACTTAATGTCCATGTCCATGGTGACACCAGAGGTTACAAGAGCTTGGGAGAGCTGGTCCCACCCCTCGCCTGGGCAGTGCAGAACAGCTGGCCCTTGTGGTGCGAGCGAACATGGGAGAGCTGGCTAGCTGACCAGCTCAGCTACCACCCAGGCCTAGACTCAGGGCTGTGAGTTAGCCTACCCCAAAACTACTCCACCATGAGCTGCAGGGGCTAGTCCTGCAGAACCGACGCTGCAGGATCCTGATGATTCAGAACACCAGGATATCTGAGAGGAATCTTGGTGAGGTCCAGTATTGATGGTATAGCAGAAGCCAGAGGCCTCTAATCAGATCAATAACTCATTGCAATGAACATTAGCAAGTAACACTGTGGTGAAGGGTGATGGGTCTTCTGAACATGGCACTGTCATCTTTAAATTTCTTTTTTTCTGGGAATCCTGTCCCTATAAGGACAGTCATTTCACCAATGAATGACTTCACTCTAAAAACTAGAATCACACAGTTAAAGAAGAAATCCCAAAGGACAAAACAACTACTTGCTCAAACACATTCATTGGGGGGGATGTGAAACAGTCAGAGTGTGGACTGGGAGGAAGATAAAAAGTGGACTGTAAAAAAAATATTAAAGAATAAAAAAAGAAAAAAAGAAAGAAAGAAACTGGAACTGATAGATGGTTCAGACTACCAAAAAAAATAAGTATATCAGAGGTGCCCTCTAGTGTTCCTCCTGCTGAACTGCAGCGTAGGTCTGGTTGCTTTTCATTTGCTTGACAGGCTTATAGCAGTAAGTTTTTGCTTAGTTGGCTGGTTAGTGTTAATTGGTTGGTTTGTTAGTTGACTGGTTTAATTAATATTTTTTTCAGACAAGTCTTAAAAATCTAAAACCCCGAAGTTCAAGCTGCACCACAGCACAGTTTAAGTTGAAAATTAGGAGCTTTAATCCATTTTTTAAAAAGCATTCTGTCTTATTAACGAACAGGAGCTTTTAGAAAAAATATTAAAAAAAAGGTAAAACATAAAACTACAGCCACCAACAATAGCCTTAAGCAAAATACAGAGACATTATTCATTGAAGCATTGCTTCTGAAGAAACCATGCCTTTCTGGGGGTTCATGTAGCTCTCCCAGATCCCAGATGGCCTGGACAGACAGTCTGCACCCTTAAGCATGAACTCCAGAGAGGCAGGAACAACAAGAAACAACACCACACGCAGCTGCTCTGAACAACGCTACTGCCTGAGCTCACTTCCAGATCTGCCCTTAGGCAGCACTTGAACATTTCACATGCATTCTCTACCTTACACTGGAACAGTGTTCACTGCTGATTAGTTCATCTCATTCTTCCACTGAACTCTACTTGTACAAGGGAGGATATATTGCTTAGGAACAGAAATCCTATGGAAGAAAGCATTGCTTATTTATGGAACCACTTTTGAACATGCACAGATGCGATGACCTCTGGGTAGTAGTGTGCACCATCAGATGTAAAGAGAGGCAAAAGTAGCTGTGTGGGTTAATATAACCGAATTGTTAGTTGTTGCTAAAAGCTGAAAAGAGAACAAAGACTTGGAGTTAGGTTATACAAAGGAATCCCAGCTGCCTCTAAACTATACATATTGACTATTGGTTCCTGCCCCCAAATCACAAGAATCTGTACTATATGGGGCTGGTATAAAATTGGTGATGTTGACATTTTTAATAATCTTTAAAATATCACTTAATATGCTTTGTTATTTTCTCTAAAACTTACTTTGACACATAGACTTGATGTATATTCCAGGCTTGGGACTCCCTGATAGTCCAAGCAGACACCACACCTGGACCTACCTGGGTTATCTTCTAAAGTGCTGGGATTACAACAGTAAGCAAGCATCTGAATCTGTCATGTTCTTAATAATGTTGGTTTTTAATAGCCTGTTGTTTCCCTTCACTGTTCCCATCAGTTAGCTGAATGGGGAAGAAAAGCATCAAAAAATTCCCCGATTAACCAACTGTAGCTTCTTGATGCTAATGACTTAAGGTGGCTCTCTTAAAAGAACTCCTCTTCATTTACCATTCTGTCCCAAATAATGATGGGTTTTAAGTGTGAGTTTGCATGAATCGCATCTTTTGTCCCTTTGAAGAATAATAGCTTTACATTCTTATTTGTAAACTGTGACCTCTATTTATAACTCTCTCCACAACTCAGCCTGAAAGTCTGGAGTACACTACACTTTTTTTCTCTTTTTTAAATTAGATATATTCTTTATTTACATTTCAAATGATTTCCCACTTCCTGGTCCCCCCCCAAATCCGATAAGCCATCTTCCCTCCCCTTCCCTGTTCCCCGATCAACCCCCTCCCATTTCCCTACCCTAGTATTTCCCTACACTGCTACATCAAGCCATTCCAGAACCAGGTGATTCTCCTCTCTTTGATGTCCAACAAGACCATCCTCTGCTGCCTATGTGTCTAGAGTCATTCATAACACCATGTGCACTCTTTAGTTCATGTTTTTGTCCCTGGGAGCTCTGGGAGTACTGGGTGGCTCATATCGTTGTTCCTCCTATGGCACCGCAAACCCCTTCAGCTCCTTGGGTTCTTTCTCTAGTTCACCCATTGAGGACCCTGTGCTCAGTTCAATGGCTGGTTGAGAGTGTCCCCCTCTGTATTTGCCATGCACTAGCAGAGCCTCCAAGGTGACAGCTATATCCTGCTCCAGTCAATGCTGACATTTTTAAACCAACACATGTTTAGAAATCAGGTTCACAATCAGGGCCTAAGAACCCAACAGACTCTGGGCATATTCATCCACAAATAGCAATTGACTGTCAGTATAACTTTGGATCTTAAACCTCAAAAACAAAGTTAACACTAAGCACCATTAGGAGGCAAGGATCATTCTAGGTCTCTACTGCCATACACACCTCAACCATAAGGTAAGAAGGAAAATGCCTGTCTTCTATAGGAAAAACTTAAAATGGTAGCATATAACTGAACTTGACTAAATATATAGCTACTAAATAGCAAAGCAGAGATTCAAATGCAGATGTTTCTAATACTGATGAACATTCCACGACATGCACTCATTTCACAGTATTTATCAAGTGACCATTATGCCAGGCCCAGGACAGCAGTGGAGAAGACAAAGTCCTACTTTCATAAAACGTGCTTACTCATCAAGATAGCTGCCAGGTACTCAGTAAGCAATGCATAAGCTTCTTATTAGAAGTGCCCACAAGGAAATGAACGAGGTGGCGTGTTAGAAGGTGACCGAGATAAGTACATGGCCACTAGAATGTTTTGGGAAAGCCTGTCAGAAGACTATGGGTTGTAAGGGATGAAATGAAATCAGTCAGAAGCCAAAGATTTCAGAGAGAGGGAAATCCAAGTCAAAAGCTCTGCTGTTCTTAAAGAAACAGGGAAAAGATGAGCGCCAGAGACAGTGCAAACTGTACAAAATCAATGGGGTTTGGTGTTGTCTCAAAATATGAAGCACGTTGGTATCCCCAAGAAAATCATCCAACAAAAAAGGTAAATGAAAGGCAATATCTTCCTGAAAGCAGAAAAGAATGGAAGCAAAGGTGTGAATGTTGCAACTTAAGGACATCTTACCTATTAAAGTAATATATATATATATATGACAAAAGAGGCTGAGCAGTAAGTGGGGCACAACTTTAATCCCAGCACTCAGGAGGCAGAGGCAGGCAGATCTCTTGAGTTCAAGGCCAGCCTGATCTACAGGGTGAATCCCAAGGAGGAAATGAAGACAAGAGAGCCATCTTACTAATGGCTTTTTTTTTCTCTCAATATTGCTCAATTAAAGAAGTTAGGATGTGAACTAAAGGAATAGAAAAAAATTTTTGAAGAGAAACAAGCCCAAAACAGGGGTTCTTAGCTAGTTGTAGTGGTACCATAAATCAGTGACTGTCTTAATAACCTTTTGCTCAGGGTCTGAAATAGTGAAGTCTTCCCACTAGAACCACAGCTGTCTAAGCAGTATCTTCATGGCCTACCTTTGAGGATTATCTGGAGATGTGCATGCAGTAAGGCAACTGAATTACTAGAAGTGCTTGCCCAGACCACTAATCTCATGTTAGCATAGCCACTTACTTATAAGGACCTCATAATATAGTTTTCAGTCTAAAATATTGGTCCTTCTCTTGTCTCCCAACTCCTACCAAATGAATATGACTAGTAGTTTAAAAAGCAAACTGAAGATATAAAATTGTTTCTTCAGAGTATTGCCAGCATATCTAAAAAGCTATTGCACCTGTGCCAATTTTTTGTCTTTATTCCTATTGTGATAACACAGACAAAACCCAATGTCTCCATTTGAGCTCTACATCCAAAACAACCCTTCCTTCCCAGGACTGCTGTCCCTGTAGATTCCTTATTGTTTCTATCTTCTGTTGCTACTCCCCTTTGGGAGGCTCCCAATAATTACAAAGTATGTATTCTAGCATTTTATGTTTTGAAGGAAGAAAAAGAGAGGCATATAAAGTGGAAAGAAAGGAAATGGAATAGAAAAAAGGAGACCCATGCAGCCCCTTCAGACAGCATTCAGCCACAGCACACAGATTTCCAATTGAAGTCTGACGAATCTGCTGACGTGGTTCTACCTGTGTCCACTGATGTGCCTTCCATTCATGTCTCTGTTTTCATCCTCACGGCTCTACTTTCATAGTGTACTGCTTTCCTATTCTGCTACTAAGTGGCCACAATTGAGTTATCATGCCTGACTTCTGAGAAGTTCTCCATGCTTTGATATTTGATCTTTTTAATTTCGTGTATGTTTACAATATTTACATCATTTCTCCCCCTCCCTTTCCTCTCTTCAACCCTTCCTCCCCTCCTGCACTCCCTTTCAAATTCATGCCCCTTTTTTCTTTATCATATATATATGAAATACATATTATGTATGTATGAAATATATGCATTTATATATGTGCTGCTGCTATCTTTTGTTGCTCCTGAATATATGGCTTACTTTTCACTTAAAACTATTCTCTGAGTGTGTCTCCTCAGTCTCTGTTATGTAATTCTGTCTGTTATAGTGACTTATCCACCCCTATACACATTCTAAAGCATTATACTCCTCAATAGTGAACCATCTATTCTTATCTCCAATCAACTGGTAACGTTCAGCCTATCGGGAGAATCTAGTGACTGGAGAGATGGGTCAAAGTTAAGAGCAACCGTTGCTCCTCCACAGGTTCCAGATCCAATTCCCAGCACCCACACTGTGGTCCACAACCATTTGTAACTAGAGTTCCCTGGGATCCGATGCCCTCTTTCTGATTTCCTCTGGCATTCGCATAGTGCACATACATACATTCAGGCAAAATATTAATAGGCATAAAATAAACTAAATAAATCTTAACAATTTTTTAAGTAAACAACTGTCAGACTAGAGCCTGTATACTCACGTAAAGCCAGCTAGGAATAAATAAATTCACAAAAAATTTCAACATTACCCAACACCATCTTTAAAGTTATCTGATAAACCCAAACATACAATTCCATAAATCAACAAAGCACATGGACAAATTCGAGAATGTTTTTCTTTCTCTCTCCTCTGTACCAACCCACGCCTCTGTTCCACACTTTCACTCCCAAGCTCTCCTTCTGAACTATAAAGTGCTACTGGAGCTTTCAGTGTCCTGCCAGGATCTTTCGATAACACTGTGCCTCACAGCACACCATAACATTTGGAGACTGGCACCTAGAACTCTGAAATGATGCAATCTCCCCCAAGTTAGGTGACTCTGCATCTAACTTTGAAATCACAGAATCTCCTACTGTCACTGAATCTCATCCTGGCCTCTGGCTGATTTTGAAGATAGGTATTCTTCTAATTAATCTCACAAAACTAGAAGTCACTTCTGTGACTGTTCACTGCTTCCTCACACTAGCAAAACATCCTTTATCCTCTCCTTCAGCCTTCTGTTTTACCTCCTTTTTGTTTGGTGGTGGTGTTTGGGCTGATAATTGAGCATCTACTGTTGACATGAAATTTTATATTAAGAAAATATACTATTGGGCAGTGGTTGCACATGCCTTTAATCCCAGCACTTGGGAGGCAGAGGCAGGCAGATTTCTGAGTTTGAGGCCAGCCTGGTCTACAGAGTGAGTTCCAAGACAGCCAGGACTACATAGAGAAACCCTGTCTCAAAAAATCAAAAGAAAAAAAATAAAATATAATATTATACTCTATCAAGCTGAAGGCCATTGTATGTGGAAATTTGATAGAAACACATTCAGAATTTTAATAATAATACATCGCCTATAGCAAAGTGCTTACTTACTTGGCCAAGAAATCTGGACACATTTTTCCAATATACACTCTGAATGAAACAGTTTTCTTCCATTAAGTAGGATTTTAGACAAACAATTCAATTCCTTGTCTAGCCTCCACCCAATTACTTCATAGAAAATGTTCTGTTTCACATTTGTAAGCATATTTCCTACTTTATTCTTGGGTACTATGAATTGGTCAAGTACTTTTTCCTATTTTTATAAATGTAGAGACAGAAACAGGTATACATTTATTCAGACTCATAGTGTTCCTTTAAATCTAATATTTCAAAAGAATAACAAAAATATCTTTGACATTAGAATAAATTCATAAATTTATGAAGAAAATCTAAGTTTCAGTAGTGCCCCTGAAAAAAGAATAGACTGATCCCAAATAAGAGGAGCAATAGAATGTTTTTATGAAGGCACTAGAATCAAGAAGAACACTTGATATTTGATAAGAAAAAGGAATGAGGAAGAGGACTCCAAGCAGCAGATGCATCATGAACAAAGGCAGCAGAGTAAGATGGATGTCCACTCCAGCTTTTTACTGCTCTCTTGAGAAATCCATTCTATGGTCCTTGGGTGCTTGCCAGGTTTCCTGTGAGAATATAAGGATGGGTTTTGTCCTTATCACATTGGTACATACCTCCTATGACATGTTCAACTTGTTTCTGGTTAACAAATGCCATTGTACATGTAGTATATTAAGAAAGATTGAGTACAATTTCCAATTATTAATGTACTTATTCAATCACCATAATCTGTCCAAAATTGTCTAGGATGCCAAAGACCTTCATTGACATTCAGGGGTTAAGATAAGGCAGGCAGCAGGGTGTGCGTTGGCGAGCAGGGTCAGGGCCGATAGCAACAGAAGGGATGCCAGGCAGCAATTGCAGAGGTTACTCAGCAGATTTTTCTCTGAGGGAACAAAGCTTTACTGGGGCTGGCACTCCATGTGGTCAGCAAAAAAGTCTGAACTCAATTTTAACTCTTAGGGGCTAGCAAGAAAGAAAAGGAAAAAGAGAAAATTCATACACACACACACACACACACACACACACACACACACATGGATAAAGCAACAGGCAGACTCCACAATAACTTCATACAAATGCATACATACATGCATGTATGCATACAGACAGACAGACATATACACATTCACGCAAAGAATGGATGGCGCAAACTTCCAGCAAGCAGGCCCCAAGCATATCACACACACACACATATACACATACATACATACACTCATGCATGTGTATAATAATATACAGTTGGTAGACGAGCAAGCTCCAACAACTTTTATTTTTTTGTTAATAGCTTCTATGTCCCAGCAAAATCTTTCAAACTGTATTAAATTACAGTGTGATTATATTCTATTTTTTCTAGTGAATGACTATGAAAAAACAGTATGTTCTCCAATACCTTTACAAGTTATGCATTACATAGTACACGTAAAGGAAACGAATTATACCCAAGAACTCGCATATCTTCCTAACTAAGCAACTTGTTATAAATTAACAAACTGTGAGCAAGCAGGTAGTTTTCTCAGCCAGTTTCTGTTGCTGGCAGGCAGCAATTTGCAGTTGCAAAGAAAGGATTAATTATTTTATTATTTATCTTAAAAAGTAATCTTACAAGAATCTTAAAATAGTCACAAATCTAAACTTTATATAAAAATCAGCCACTTCGCTCTGACTCTCTTGCCTCTTGCCCTCTTGGGCTCTCCTCTCCCCCTTCCCCACCCCCCCCACCCCCCGCCCTTCTCCACGCCCTTGTCTACTTCTCTACTCTCTCCCTCTCTCTGCCCTTCTCTGCCTCTACTACCCTCTTAACTCCCCTCCCCATGTCCTGAATAAACTCTATTCTATACTTCAAAAAAAAATCCTCAGGATGCATACCTAATCATCAGCAATTCTTATTAAAGCATATCAGGAAACTGAGGCCAAAAATGGGCCTAAGAAATCAGTCATTCAGCCTCGGGAAGTCCCATCAGCCAGTGCTGCCCTTGTTCCTGTTCCCCGGCCTTAAAAGGTCCCTAGCTTAACTAATAAGAGTGTGCCTTTCTGGACTTCAAATTGTTCCCTAAAATTTTTTACATCAGATCCAGTAGTGAAAATATCTCAACCTAGCTTCACTAACTATTTTTCCAAAGGCTTTCTAAGGGTGGTGGTCACTGTGACAATCTACATCTCTAAGTTCTTTCCTACGGTGGTGATTGAATCATAGTGTGCTCCAGCAGCAGTGTCTTAAAGAGATCAGGCACTATGATTGTGATACTGCCCAGTGAGGGGCTGGAAGCACCCTGAGAGTTTTCATAAAATTCTTAGGTTAAGGGGGATGAAAAGACAACAAGAATAGGAAAACTCCATAACACTGTGAAGTTCCTCCTTGAGGCACACCCATTATGACCATGCTAACCAGTGTGGGCCTGCATCCATGAGTTCTGAAGCTGTTTATCTTTCCTCTGGCGTCGCCCTTGGTGATAATCAATAGGAATCATGCACGCAGCATCCTTATGACACTGACGAAAGGAGATAGAAAGGATTTTCTATCTGCGTCATCCTTTCATTGCTGGACAGCTTCTCATGGACTGAGCTTCCTCAACAGCATCTGGGATAGTTCCAGCGTTTCCTACATGCACTGAGTATGGTGGAATTGGGGAGAGAATTCGTTTATTGATTGAAAACTCCTATTAAGTTCAGGGATTGCACGAACCACAGAGAATTCCATCAAGTTCCCTTTACATCAGAGGCTTAATTTAAGTATTCATCATTATGTATGGAAGTCTATGAAACCTGTGTCACTGTCTGGTATGCATTATGTACATTGCTATAGATGTATTTTTCTAAGAAAAATGATGCATAGGCTGAATGTGTTTCAAAGAGTCCATAAGCCAAAAAAAAAAAAAAAAACTAAAACCAATTAAAAAGCATACACTCCTCTAACCAGTAAAAACTAAAAGATATTACTTATAGTCCATAAACACCTTTAATGGCATCCCGATACCCAAAGTAATTTCAGAAACAAAATTATCTTGCTGATGTACCTTGATTTTGAACAATTTAGAAATTTTTCCCTTTCATGGTTTGTACTTCTTGCTACCCAACTCCATAATTACATTGTTGAAAGTTACCTCCTTTCAGACTTATATTTTCTAGTCAAGAAATTACTCAGCCCTCATAATGTTGCCTGCTTGTTCCAGTCTAATCCCACGGGTCACTCCGTTTCCTAGCTCGGGCATGCCTCACTTCAGCTTGGGGCTGGAGGTATGTCTGAAATATGTACTGTACTCACTGTGAGGTCCCTGAATCACCCAAGTCCCAGACAGAGGCAGTGATTCAACTGAACGTGCTATTCGCTGGAACCATACTCTAGGCTGCAAGTAGAACACAGGTTTCCCCACCTAATCCTAGAGACAGCAATAACGTGAAACTTAATCCTTCCTTTGCACAAACAAAAACATTTAACGAATCACCTGCAAATTATCCCAAAATAATACCTAAGAGAAGCAAAACAGCCAATGCCTGGGGTTCCCCACATGCTAGGAAGCTGCATGAAAATGTTACACTCCTCTACCAGTAAAAGGCAGGCTCCATAAGGAAAGGTAGTCTTGTACCTGGAAACTGAACGTGTTCATGAATATGTTAAATGAAAGGTTGAAAAATAGATTAACTAGGGCTGAAGAGTTGGCTCAGTGATTAAGAGCACTGACTCCTCTTCCAGAAAACCCAGGTTTGATTCCCAACACACACATGATGACTCACAATCATCTATAACTCTAGTATCAGGTGATCCAATCCCTACTTCTGTCTTTTGCTAGCACTGGGTATGTGCTACAGGGCACATAAACATGCGGGGAAAATACTCATTCACAATTTTTATAAGTTTTATATAAATTTACTCAAAAACAAAAAGATGAACTTGCTAAGGAAAGGTTCTAAGAATGAGAAGTTATTTCAATGGCCAGCCAAATGGCTCGTCAGATAAAGGCACACACACACACACACACAGACATACACAAATAAATAGTAATAGGAGGAGAAAAAGAAGAACTGCTTCCCTTTGTGTCCTGCAACACTGATATCCCACTATTACTCTCAGTATTGACTTTTACCATGCCTACTGTGTCATGCTCATCATG
Source organism: Apodemus sylvaticus (assembly GCF_947179515.1). Classification (NCBI taxonomy): domain Eukaryota; kingdom Metazoa; phylum Chordata; class Mammalia; order Rodentia; family Muridae; genus Apodemus; species Apodemus sylvaticus. The sequence continues at coordinate 21,010,927 of NC_067482.1, read as the reverse complement.
TTTATCCTCCAAACCCACCTAATGCATTCTGTCTCCTTTTGTGTGCATACACACCTGTGTGTCTATGTTTGTGTTCATACGGGTATGTGTATAGGTGTGCATGGATTTGCACGCATGTGTGTGCACATTCAAGTGGAAGTCGAAAGTCACTCTCCATCAATTTCCACCTTATCTTTCAAGACAGGATTTCTCACTGGACCTAGAGCTCACCAACCGGCTAGACTCTAGGCTAACCAGCTCCAGGGATCTGCCTCAGTAACAACAGGGTTACAGACAAAAGCAACTGCGCCCAGCTTTGATGAGTGATAGTGATCCCAACTCAGGTCCTCATGCTTACAGGGCAGGTATTTTACATCCTTCAAAACTCATCCTAAACGTGACCTCCTCCATAAAGCCTTCCCTGCACACACCTGTGCACACTCCTATTGTTAACCTTACTACAGTGTCATTAGTGTTAGCCTCCCATACAGTGTCCCTCCATTCCTACCAAATTATCTGACAGTCATCACTCGTGAGCAGATGAGTAGAGCTGCTTAAGTAAAAACTTAGGCAAATGCCTCATCATCTCTAATTTTCTATCAGTAGACATTCCACATTAAAGAAAAGACAACACTGTGTGTCATGTGGTCTTCAGTATGAAATTCTGACAGATTCATCATTGATTTCATTTCAGATATTACTGAACAGACCTTGCCTGGTTAAAGTTCAGGTTCTGGAAGCCTGTGGCTAGATGTGACCTGAACATTTTATGAAAGAAAGCTCAGTAGCTTCCTGTCTGCAGATATCATCACACCATCCTTTTCATTATTTCTGCCCTCCCATCTGAACTCCTCATATTTTTCCATTAATTTGTCTATTCACTTTACACCCTGATCATTATTTAAAATCAAGCAAATTATTCAGGAATTCTTAGAGGCAATTTTTTATATTCATTTAAACTATAGATGTATCTTTTTAATATTCTTAGAAGTAATACCTACAGAAATGCTGCTACATATGCAAGAAGTCTCTTATGAGGATATTTGTTGTAACATATTTATAATTTAAAAGTAGAATGATAACAGATTATACATCAAAAAGAAAGTGTAACACAATTTAACCATTAAATATCTAAAAATTAATCTATGCACACTGACACATAAAGCTCATTGTTGGCAAGGAAACAAGTTTAGAGAAATCATATAATAACCGTTATTTTTATAAAGTATACAGAAAGCCCTATATTTTTCCTCACTCTTATATGATAAAACCAGTACATTCAAGAATTTTTACAAAAGAGTTGAAAATAAAGACAATTGTCTTTTTTTCTTGTCTGCACTTTTTAAAATTATATAGGCATGTCTCCCTAAAACATCCTCTAGTCAGATCGCAGACATTGGGTAATACAATGTCTGCAGCTAATAACCCATCTAATGAAGTGTTGGGAAATGAAACCAAATGATTTCACAGACAGTTTAGTCCTGATTGGTCTCTCAGGTTGTCTATCTCCTGGAGCTGAGCTTAAATTCCTTCTACAAACACAAATCAGCAAAAGATAAATTTTGTACCAGAGTAAAGTGAAGAAGTCATCTGGATTTCGAATATCATTTTGCCTGGTAGCAGAAAGGTAACATGACTTCACCATATTGCAAGTAGAATGATCATTTCTAAATGTCATCTTTCATAGGTTAAAAAAAAAGTGAAAGAGTAACATAATTTTTTTTTCTTATAGGTAGCAAATCAAAACATGAAGACCATGATTCTACTGCTTTGTCTTCTAGGATCAGCCCAGTCATTACCAGTAAGTGTGATATATTTACTTACGTACTGACCAGCCTAAGTTCTGTCTATTTATAGCCATTTATCTCTTCATGCCTTTCTGAAGAACAGAAAGCCACTCTATTCTGTGACCCATTTTTTTAAGTTTCCTAATTTAATTTTCAAAAAAAAAAAAAGGTAAGCTAATAAAATGCTAGTGCAAAGACTATACTTTCAGGGGTCATTTCTATAGTTCGTTACTATAGAAGTTTCTCTGTGTAAAATGTTAGTGCAAATTTCACTATTTTGCATTTTTTTAAAAAATGCATTCATAATATCATGGAAATTTTTCAATTGTTTTGGCAAAGCAACATAGCAGAACTGAGGGACAGAGTGACAATTTTATGTTCCAAAACAAAATTACGATTTTCTTGGGGACTGGTTATTTGCTCATGACTAAAAGAGTAAGCTATTGCTCTGATTTTTTCTAATTGATAAACAAAGCATCTTAATCAGATAAACTCTCAGCTACAAGTGTGTGATACACATTATAAAATGGTGAACTTTTTTGATTTAACACATATCACTACAAACTATTTAAAATTGGGGAAGGGGACTGGTGTTCCATTCATACTTTAGTTGTTCTAAGTTATGTAGACACAGAGATGGAATATTTTATCTATACGTGGAACTTCTCTTTGACACAGTGCTTAAGAAATACAGGAAAAGATGCAACAGGTGTACTGTGAAGGAAGAACAAGAACCCTCAGCACCGGGCACTTCCATACTCGCCTGTACAATCAGGGGGGACTCACTGGAAGCTCTCTAGATAACAGGCATGCCCTGATTGCCAAAAACACAGTAATGAGGGCAAGACAAGGGGACTTGATCCCCGACAGAATTCACAGTGCCTACACATAGCAAATCATGGTTTAGGAAAAGCTTAGATTGTAAAAATTTCTGTGGAAAAAAATGATTGGGGGGACGAAAAAAATGACCAACACATTATTAAGATGTTCTCAGGACTAAATCTTTAACAAAAAGGCAAAATAAAAAGCAAAAGCCCTAAAATAGCGGAAGGGCTGGTGTCAGTCTTGCCCTCTGGGATGCACCCAGCAACAAATGCACTCTGAGATCAGACTGGAGGGCAGGGTTTCTTGTATTCAGGACCTGGAATCACTGCAGTGGTCCTAGTACTGACTCTATTGACACTCACCAGGTGGCCTTGGACAGGTCTTCTCTCACCTATAAAACATTTTAAAAAGCCACACAACTAGACTATCTGGATTGTGAGGTCATTTTCATCGAGAGTTCAACTAATTTTAATACAAAGTGATTATTCTGGCCAGGAAAGACTGAATTCTCATTATAGGATTGGCATATCACAGGCAAGCCACAATTGGGAAGCCTTAAAAAAATGCAGTAGGGACTCGTGGAAGTTTAATTCAAATAATGTAAGGGGGAAATAAAACACATGTGCATAGAGCTAAGACTCCAAGTGTACTCCAAGGTCTGGCAGAGGAAAGGGGCAGCTACTGTGGATGGGTGGGAGCCAGGGACCTCGGGACCACACTGGCCCTGGTTTCCTTTCTCCTTGTCACCCTCTTGACTTGGCAATGTCCCAGTCTCTAATTCTGTCACCTGCAGAGCATAAAATATCTGAGGACTTAAAACTGCTCCAAAAGACATGGTGTTGTTGGGGGCAAACTGCTGCCTTCCAGATATAAATGGATGAAAGCCTCAAGCACATTCCTCCTACTTTATCAAATATTTATATTCACAGAAGCAGCTTAGCCCTGCTTTGGGAGTTCCTGCAACAAAACCAACTCCAGGTCAAGTGACCCCACTATCTCAACAGCAACCAAATCAGGTATGTGCCCAACAATGACAAAGATTTATAAACCAGAAAAGAATGCATATTGAGACTGGCAATTTTTTAAAAATCAAGGTTTGCGTAGGCTCATGTCTGAAGAGGCTTTTTTGAGGGGAAGAAATGAGAAAGCCAATGTACTTGTTTTTATATTTAAATGAAGAAAGCAAAACAACCTCATTCTTTTTCCTTGTATGTGAATTAGTTACATGAGCAGGAATTTGGCTTAACAACTAAATATTCAAAGCTTTGAAAAGTAGATGGTGTCACCTATTTACAAAACTGTGAACCTGAGATACTCTGACATTCCATGGGATTTGTAAAACAAAAACAAAAAAACAAAAAACAAACAAGCAAACAAGCAAAAAACCAAACCAAAACAAAAAACAAAGATTAAAAGCTGTAGAGAGAAACCACAGCTTTTCTCATGGCTCCTTCACCCCCTTCTCGCCCTCTTTCTCCCCCACCCACATGTGTGTCCATGTGTGTCCATGTGTGTGTGTACCTGTGGCATGCACGTGGCACATGTCTGAATGTATGGAGACCAGCGGTAGGCATGAGGTGTCTTCCTCTATTGACTAGACCAGCAGGCCCTGGGTCCTCCTCCACATCCAGCACTAGATGTGCAAGCCCCTGTGAGTGCACATAAGTGTGAGAGCAATATAAATGACCTGAGACTACCATTGACACTGCCAGAGAAACAGATAATCTCTTCTCTAACACCCAGTTTCAATGTCCTGCAGGTTTTTCCTTCCATAAGTCTAATACCATTAACACAGCTGCTCACTCTGGGGTCAGACCTGCCCTTGGTAAGTACTCTTTTATACCGCCTCACTCCCTTTTGTTTAATACATCAGCACCTGATACTGAGGAGAGTCGAGAGCATAGGAAAACGCCTACCCACGGAGCGCATGCACACCTAATCACTGGACCTGGGCTGGACTAGGAGCAAGAAGAAAGGCAAAGAGAGTCAGATGACACTCAGTAATTCTTGAAAGTTTTCCTAATAAATCTTTATATAATTGTCCTCATTCTCACCTTTAATCCTGATAACCCCTTCTCTGAGATCCTGCACCATTTCTGTACCAGATCTTTCTTAATGCTCCCCACTGTATCCACAAGCTACATAAACACTATGACCAATATTACCTTCCTCTAGGATGACAAGAAAAGGACAACAAAAGTTTCTCTGCTCATAGAACATCTGTAAAGATCCTTCTGTTTGGGGAAGAAAAATGTTTCCCTCCTGATTCTGCCCAGTGTGCAGATTAAAAAAAAAAAAAGATTAATGCATGTTTTAGACTAGGTGTTTTATTCTATATCTTGCAACTTTGTCTGGAAATACCTATGAAAATTTTCATTCTCTAGTAGAAAAAAATCAGAAAATGTCCAAGAACCATTATTGTAGCCAGAAAGGGGTAAATGACCTAAATGATCTCAGAGATGCCAAAGGAAAACATTTAATTCCTGGGGAATGAGGGGACAAAATGGCGCTTGCAACAAAGGCCTTACAACCAAAGTTTGAAGCCCAGAAACCACATAAAGGTAGAGAAGACACCAAAATTGACCTCTGACCTCCACAAATAAAACATGCTGTGGCATAAGAATATATATACACACTAGTTTTTTGCTATTTTTTATTTTTATTTTAATGTAGGGACTTGAGAGATAATTTGGTGGTTAACAACTTGGAGAGGATTTATAGTAATATAATATAGAGAGAACTCTGTTGCTTTTGTAGAGACCTGAGATTCAGTTCCCTGCAATCACATAGATAGCTCACAACTTCCTATAACACCAGCTCCAGGAGGTCCAATGTCCTCTTCTGTTCTACTTAGAAACCTGCACACACACACACACACACACACACACACACACACACACAGGAACACACACACTGACACACGTGTATATGCCACACACATGCATATATATAATTAAATATAAAAATCTTTGGGAGATGAATGTAGAGGTTAGTATTACCTTGTGCTAAAAAAATAAATGAATATCTTAATCTCATCTCTCTGATTAATTATACACACTATAGATATTAAGAGCTTGGGCAGGAAATTCTTCCTTTGAATGCATTTTTACCTTTAATGTATGCTTTAGAATCCTAGATGCTCAAACTGAGAAACATAATGAAAATCTCCTTTGATGCCCACAGTTCAACCCTGCTGCTGTGCCCCACGGCACACAGATGCTCCCTTTCACCCTGGGACCACTGAATGGACAGCAACAGCTGCAACCCCAGGTAAACTGAGGCAAGGCCTCCTGAACTGTGAGGGCATCTTCGCTCAGCTGAAGCTTTGAAATGGGATAAAGGAGCCCATTTCAAAGTCCTTGAATGCAGATGATTCGCAGGTGTTTGTTCTACTGGTAACAAAATGGCATGAACTATTTCCACACCTTGCAATGCTCATGTGCAGTGTCACTTTAGTAACTGCAGGGTATGCATACTCTTGATCTGGGGAAATCAGGGTTGGTTTTGTGGGGGTTTTTTTCAAAATTTTCCCCTCTAAACTCATGTTATAGTGACACCCCTATAACTAAATCTATTGTTATATCAAGAATTGTTTCTTTTGAACTCATTCTTGGGCTTTTACGAAACAAAGATGCAATTTTTTATAATAATCTTAAGAATAAATTTTGCCCTCTGAAAGGGACCAAAGAAAGAGGCAAGTGCAATGTGAGCCTCTTTAATCCGTGAAGCTGGCAGAATTCGCATTCGAACTGCCCGGCTTCCGTCGCTCTCAGCTGCCTCAGTCACTCCACCCTAACCATGAAACATGAAGGAATCGAATCTGCTGTGGGCTAGGGCTCCTGTGTGCAGTGGGAGAAAGGAGGCCACAGAAACACACTCCATCAAATGCTGGTGTCTATTAAATCACGTAGTGTGGCGATTTAAAAGTTAAAATATTTTGAAAGAAACAAACTCAGCACAACATCTTATTCCCCAGAGTCAGAGGTATTAGTGAGCAAGTCATAAAGGTTTAGTATAGAAGATTTGACACCGTATATTCCCCAGCAAGCAGGAAGGTTAGGTCATTCATTCCTCATTCTCTCTGGGGAGTCTTCAATGTCTCTGGGCTGTGCCATCATGAAGAGTTGCACAGCTTTCTCCCAGGCCAAACCCCACCCCCTACAGCCTGCTTCATGTTACATAGAGTGATAACTTTTCGGAAGTAGCTTATTACTGTGGATTATACATAGTAATTGGTCATTATGACAGTCTCATGCATGTATATGAAGTGCATTGATCATAATCACCTCCTATTACTGTCTATGACCCCCACCTCTCCTCCTCGTGCTGACCGCCTTCCTCTTCCTATACATTCGCTCTTTTTCTCTCAGGTTTGTGTGTGTGAGCACATATGAACCAGTGAACTTAATTAGGTTAACTTACACAAGCATAGGTAAGGTATTACTTATAGGAACATGAATGACATACCACTGGCTATATGACTCAAGAAAATGTCTCTCTGCTACCCCAGCAAACATTGTCTATAGATCTTCAGAGAGAGGTGGGGCCTCGTGGACCCTCTCCTAAGTCCATGACAGAATGGTGACAGATCCAATCTTATGTAGAGCTTGTGCAGGTAATTACAGCTGCTGAGAGTCCTAGAGTATGACAGCCATGTCCCTCCCACAAGAGAGCACTGCACAGCACTCTGTCCGTTCCTCCAGTGCTTACATCTTTCTGTCATACGTTTCTGGTTCCCTGAGCCTTGGAAAGGGCAGTACAGATGGCCCATTTAGTCCTGAGCACTCACTGGACTTTTTATTCTTACCACTTACATCAGTTAGGAGTCTCTGCCTTATAGCTGCCACCCACTGCTAAAAATGAAGCTTCTCTGAAAAAAAGAGGGTGACAGTAGTACTAATTTATGGGCTTATATGACCATAACTTTAATAAACATAAATATGTATGGCCATAAACATAAATATTTAGAAAGTAAATGAAAATTGTATCACTTTCAATGATGCAAACCTAAGGATATGGTTGTAGCCTTTAACTATCAAAGCCCAGCCCTGGGAAGAAAGTATCCCAGAACCACATAGCTGCACAAATCTCAGCTCTCTGGGTTCAGCCTAAGCAACTAAGACAACAAATTTCCTTTATAATTACACTGCTGAACAGTTGGCTCTCCATTAAGAGATTTTTAAATTAGTGTTCTCCAAAATCGTACCTCTCCCTCCCCACCCACCCTGAGGGCTTGTTGTTCCTGCCGCTTTAGCTGCTGTTATATTTTGCTGTCTGTCGGTGACCAAGAAGCTGGCCAGCTTCTATGGGGAGATGTGTGCTTGTCACTGTCCGCCTCACAGGCACTGCTGCACCAGCTGAGAGGGAAAATTGTAAGGTCAAGAGCCAGTCAAACTCAGATCTGTGAGGGTGGTATATACTAACTTAAAAGTCAATTTTGATGATTTTTTTCTGACACTATGGATTTTCTTTTTTTTTTTTTTCACTGCTACAAGCTCCTTTAATACCCTTTACCTGAGCCCCATTGGTCCCAAAAAAGCATCTCTTCTAAACAGCAGTTTCTGATTGGCTGGCATTGTCAAGCCAACAACTGGTCTCTCTGGCAGTCTTCAATTGGGTCCTACTACCAGAGATGTTTTTGCAGCTGCTCAGCCCCTAGCGTTTACATAGAGGCTGCCCTGCCGTTCCTGCTACAACTTTGGATCCATCTGACTTTCTTCCTGACTAGATAGAGTTCTTGCACTTCTAATAAAGTGGAAGATAGATCTTCCTCAGGTTGTCACATGCAGATGCAATATGATATCTTTTTTTTAATTTTTTTATTCGATATAATTTATTTATATTTCAAATGATTTCCCCTTTTCTAGCCCCCCACTCCCTGAAAGTCCCATAAGCCCCCTTCTCTTCCCCTGTCCTCCCACCCACCCCTTCCCACTTCCCCGTTCTGGTTTTGTCGAATACTGCTTCACTGAGTCTTTCCAGAACCAGGGGTCACTCCTCCTTTCTTCTTGTACTTCATTTGATGTGTGGATTATGTTTTGGGTATTCCAGTTTTCTAGGTTAATATCCACTTATTAGTGAATGCATACCATGATTCACCTTTTGAGTCTGGGTTATCTCACTTAGTATGATGTTCTCTAGCTCCATCCATTTGCCTAAGAATTTCATGAATTCATTGTTTCTAATGGCTGAATAGTACTCCATTGTGTAGATATACCACATTTTTTGCATCCACTCTTCTGTTGAAGGATACCTGGGTTCTTTCCAGCATCTGGCAATTATAAATAGGGCTGCTATGAACATAGTAGAGCATGTATCCTTATTACATGGTGGGGAATCCTCTGGGTATATGCCCAGGAGTGGTATAGCAGGATCTTCTGGAAGTGAGGTGCCCAGTTTTCGGAGGAACCGCCAGATTGATTTCCAGAGTGGTTGTACCAATTTGCAACCCCACCAGCAGTGGAGGAGTGTTCCTCTTTCTCCACACCCTCTCCAACACCTGCTGTCTCCTGAATTTTTAATCTTAGCCATTCTGACTGGTGTAAGGTGAAATCTCAGGGTTGGATTTTCTAAATAAACAAAAATAAAATTTTATATTTTTCAGAGTAGTAGAGAATACCACAGCATGACAACTGTTCTTCCATTTCAGTCAGCAACTCACAACATAACCTAGTCTCACTTACTTGAAGATCTCAACTGTGGATGTGGGTTGATGAGCAAGTGTAACCCATAATCCAACCCCCTACATACACACACACACACACACACACACACACACACACCACACACACACACACACACCACACACACACACACACCACACACACACACCACACACACACACACACACACACACACACACACACACATACCACACACACACACACTACTATATTTTAACAGTGCTTTGGTCCCTTTATTTTTCAGATGTTACCCATTATTGTGGCACAACTTGGAGCGCAGGTAAGACTATTGCTAAACAGACTGATTGTTAATCACCCATGTACAGTATATGTCTCTTGTCTCAATTCACCAATCAGGCACAAGGATTCTAACTCACTTTGTACTGTGTACACACTACAATAGAGATCTAACTTACCTGGCCCTGGCAGGCTGGCAAGTTGCAGTTGTAAGCTCTTCACAGTACCATTTCAGTTAACAATGACAGTCTCGTGTAGACGTCATCGTTAACATCCACTCTGAAAATGAGTGAGATGCGGTTGCTCCTCTAGCCACACCCTCAGTAAATGAAGTGGACAGTCACCCCTGAATCACACTGACAAAAAAATAATAACTTAATGGGATGAATATGTGGGGGGGTTTATTTTACCTCAAATCTATTTTAGCCATAAGTGCTTATCCCAGAATGCTCGACATCTTTTTCTTCCTCTTCCTAATTGTTTTTGCAAACATTACTCTTGAACTCACTGATAAAATTTCCAAGGACCAACATCTACATCAGTATCAACATCAGATGGGAGCATCATTCATAAAATCGGAGACAAATATTGTATAAAATCCCTATGAACTCTTTGTATTTAAATAGGCATATATAGCTTATTAGGCTGACCCTGTATCTGCGATCCTCCTGCTTCAACCTCTCCAGTTCTAGGATTAAAGGAGTGTACCACTCATTACACTACTCCTACCAGCTCTTTGTTCCACATCTAAGTGTAGCTCGAGAAAAAAAAAATATCTGATGTGCCACAAAGATTTAAGTATAGGATACTCACCAAATGATATTTGTGGTGCATAAAAATACAGCTAAACCTTAAATTTAAGACTAAACCAAAAAGAAAACTCATATAAACTACAACATAACCACAAATTAGTTCAAGACCATTTAAATTATATTTATTACATTAATTTGGCAGTAAGACAGCTAAGAGGATGTTATAAAATACTAAGAGAAAAGGAAAAACAAAAAACCTATATAAAGGTTTCTATTACATGAAGAATAAATTTCCAAAAAACACCTGCAAAGACCATCATACATAAACCATAGGATTATTTTTCTGTTGCCTTCTGCATTCTCCAGGCTTCTTCCAATGTATATCTTTCACTCAATTTTATACATATATATATATATATACATATATAATACATATCATATGTATAATTTTCAAATAAAGGTAAGTCACATTATTCAATAATAAACATGAGCAGTCCTATATCACATGGTGACACAAATTTTGTGATATACATACCAGACCATTTAATATATTGTTGAAAGTAAAAATATTTTGTTAGAATACTTAAAAGTATTTAAGTTTTTTGTTATTTTATATACATTGCATTGAATATATTAAAATTTCCCTAACTGCTTCTGTTTTTTGTTTTGCTTTTAGGGCACTCTCCTAAGCTCAGAGGAACTGGTAAAAAGCAAATCTTTTAAGTCACTACTGCTTAAGTTCTTCTCCTTTCTGCCTTTCCAGCTCTTTTGACCAGCTGTGTGTTCAGAGCTCCTCGAATCTGGTACTCCTTCTCACCTAAAAACTTTGTCATCTTTTTCCTACTAATTTCCATTAATTTAACTTTGCATTAACTTTCTATATATTTCTGTGAGACTGTATGTTAACCTGTAGATCTACTGAACACTTTTAAACTTTATTTTGATTGACTTAAACTTTTTACTGAAGATTACATACCATACATACATACTATATTGACTCTGCAGGAAGGGTTAACGCTGTTGAACTTTCCACTTTGAGATTCTTTCCTATATTTTGGTAGGGGTGACTGAATTCTTTTCTATGAACACTAATAATTGAAGGATAGAAATTAAAGTTCTTATTCCCATCACTCATACTTTCTATGTAGTAGTGCACAGGCCATGTTTAGAAACATCTGTTTGGATTACTGTGCTATCTAACCATACCAACAGAGGGAACTGAGGCAGGTGCACAGAACAGTTTGTAAGTGCCTTTCACATTATGAAGAGCTATGTATCAGATCTTCTGTACTACCCTAAATAACGCCCCAGCTGCGGGGCAGCGTCTCCTTGGCCAGCGCTCACAGATGATCATTCCTATCTTCCTATTGTTGGGACATTTTCACATAACAAGCTCTTTAACAGACCTCTCAGCTTTAGGCCTCACAATACAAAGTACAGACCCATTATGGATGGAGCCGTACAGATAAACTGAGGCCCAGCAAGCTTAAATGAGTTGTCTCAAAGGCAACAGGAAAGGTAGATCCAGATCCACAGCCACGTGTTCTATAGTTCTATACTAGTTTTCAAACATTTTTTAGTTCAATCAATGGTGGTAATTAACTTTCCATACACCCCGACATACACCCCTGATTTCACAAAATAATACTTATACGGAATGTGTTCTGATAACTTCCAGTCTTCTCAGTCACTCATGATTTTTGTAAGCCGTGATCCTCAGCTTGAAATGTTCTGTGCCCTCCTCATCTAGCAGTGATCCAGGTCAGTCTCTAGTCAGGATCGAAGTCTAAGCCTTCGGTCTATCTATCTAGGGCTTCCATTCTCAGATCATCTCAGGATGACTTTGAAAACTAGCTTAAATTCATATTACCAAGCCTGGACCAGACCTCAAGCAGAGCGTAACCATGAAAACCTCTGAAAAAGAGGTGTTTCATCAGTAATCTCAGAAAATGTACAGGCAGTTCAAGTACCAAGAGAAATAACTATTTCTGACCCAACACAGTGATCCCTTTGAAACAGACACTGAAGGGACCTTAAAGGAACTCAAGCCACAAAGGCAATATCTGGTTAATCAACTTGCATTAATTTTTTCATTAACTTGTAGTCTTTTTTAAAAATTTTTTGTGGGCAAAAGAAATGCTGTCTTTTAGGTCAAGGACAGAAACAGAGCTTGTCAATACTTTGTGGATTTTCTACCTAGCACTATCTCCAGACATGCCTGATACCTTCAGACTACCCTTTTGTTATGACTGCCTTGTATTCTGATTCCCTTTTTAAGGAAAAGGAGCCCAGTAACAGATCCCAACACTGATACCAGCATCAGACTTGGCCCTGACAAGGGCTCCTTTCTGATGAATGCCAGGTCTCTGCAATTTCTCTGACTTTAGCCACTCCTTCCTGTCACTAACCAACCTGCTGTCCTCCAAACACTGAGTTTTTTCACTTTGTTTTCTGTTTCCTTCCCATTCTAGCCATTAGCCTCCCAAATCTTCACAGGCCTCCTTATCCACCCCTTGTTCCCTGGAGCCATTCCACCCGCCAGTCAGGCAGGGGCTAAACCAGATGGGCAGAAAGGAGTCCTTCCTACAAGACAGGCAGGCGCGAGCCCTGCCATACAGGGAACCACCCCTGGCCATGTTACAACTCCTGTTGTCACAGATGATGATGACTATGAAACGAGCACCCCTGCAGGCCTTCGAAGAGCCACACACACCACAGAGGGAACCACCATAGACCCACCGAACAGTAAGTTGCCCTAGGGTGGAGCATGTATGTCACCATGAAGGTCATCTGAAGAATAGCAGGGAGTTCTTTGTCTTGTGCTGACAAATGCAGACTTCAGTGAAAGCAAGGAGCCTTCTTTATTCACAGGCATCAAGACACATAAAGGAATTGTTTTACTAGGCTACAAAGCCAATGGTATTAGCCATAGAATACATTCAGTTACTGATGTAACATCCACAACACACACACACACACACACACACATATGCACACATGAACATAGGCTGTAACCAACTTGGAATGAGTCTCAGAATTTCTTGCATAATATTACAAGAAGTCACTGGTACACTGGTAATCATCTGGGATTAGCACAGTATAAACTTCTCATCTGCATTCCCTTTCTGTGTGTAAGCACAGAATGCTTTTACCTGTATCTAAAGCCACTCTTTTTCTTCTAGGAACTCAATAAGCTGTCTCAGATCTCCTCAACTACACATCACAGATGGAGCTCCATGTGAGCTATCCTAATTCATCACAGGACAGAAAAGACCGAGACCCAGTGGAAGGTCTTGGGAGGTATAAAGTCTTAAGTTTATCTGAAATATTTTCTTGAAATTTCAGGAGATATATTGAATGAAGAGACTTCCAAGTTCAAAAATCACTCATTAAATACATAAATTTGTCCTTGAAGTAGTTTAGTATACCACTTCATACAGACCTGGAAAATGTGTGTATTAAAATATATTTTGAAAACTGATTTTTTTTTCCTCTTTGGGCCTGAAAGAAACTTGGGTGACTTCATAAACTGCATTACCTCAGCACACCTTCATGACTTTAAGCCTAGAACTTCCTTCAGAAGTGGCAAGTTTTTCCGCCAAAGGAGAGGACAGCACCCTGAAGATAAACTCCAGGCCACTCACAACTACCTCATAACACACTCCCAGAGGAAATACTATTTAATTCTTAATAAACAAGTTATTTATAATAGTTCGAGGCAAACAACAGAAACAAACTGTTGCAGAGCATGATTAGCTCTAGAATCAGAGCTAGAAAGGTGGCATTTGGTGTCCGACTCTATAGCTGAGAGCAGGAAGCAGCGGTGACAGCACTCACTCAGTCAGACCAGTGTGATACTCTTGCATCATCCACCTGAAAGGCAGAATTTAACCTGGCTAGATTTGTAACCCAGACCACTGTGGTTCACTGTAGCTCCTATACAACAGACCTAAATATGCATCATGAAATGCATTCCATCCCAAGTCCTTCAGTGGTTAAAGATTTACCATTCAGCATTTCATATCTACAGAATCTCACAAACATACATACGGATTGGCACATCTTTGTGGTCAAACTTTCACAAAAGGGGGGGCAGCAAAAAGAATCACTTTAGTCTTGAAAACTCCTCATGTTTGATATACCAAAAGATACAGTAATTCCTTCATCTGCTTCTACATAGGATGTTGGAAGTTTTTACAGTGTAAGACTCAGAGGGGTAGAATTATAAAGTAAAATAACATTTGAATATTCTTGTACAAATGGACTTACTTTGCCAATACATCCAAGGGATCACAGAGACCTTCCAGTGATCAAGTGTTGACAACTTTGAGGATGACACTTATGTTTACCTTAATCCTCTCAGGTTACATACATTGATCTTCTGTCACAGGAATTCCCAATGTTTAATAGAATTACTAACACAGTAATTCTGACAAGAAACAATCTCCTTCAATGCACACCCAGAAATTAAAACTGTAATAAACCTAATTATAAATCCCACATATCAAATACATTCCTGAGTAGAAAGACTTCCCTGATAAACAAGGCATCAGTGAAAACAGAAGCCTGGGTTACCAGTTTGACTGTCTGATAACTGGTAGCATTTTCTTAGACTAGTCTTAAGACTGGCTTCGAGTGTTCAGACATTCTTTTCCTCTTCCATTAAGGAAGCAAGCACCATAAACTGCAGTCACATAGTGATGCCAAGTCGGACCTGCCACTGGGAAGGTATTTGCTGCAGGACGACCCAGAGTGAAAACTGCAGCATTCTTAGAAGCCATTTCTACATGAAACAACCAGAAATATCTACCCATAAACCATGTAAACATAAGCTTAAACTAAATGTATCACCAATTTAGTTTTCCTTAGATATATCTAAAATATACCTATGACCACATCAATGCCATCTGGTACAAATCATAATAAGACAAAGAAAACCCAGAGTGGACAGAAGTTATAACTAACTGTGGTTAAAATATCCCACACATGGCCTGGAATTACATCTGCCAGAGAGGTTGAAGCAGAAGGATCACTCTTTTCTTTCTTTTCTTCTATTCAAGCTCAAACAGTACCACTGCTATAGAGAGAGTTCAATGCCAGCTTGGAGAACTTAGTTAAACCTTCCCACAACAATAACGTAAAAAGAACAGAGGGGCTAGAAAGAGATGGCTCAGAGGTTAACACGCTTGCCATGTAAATACAGCATCAGAGTTCAGATTCCCAGATTCCAGCATGAAATGCTGGTGGACCCGGTGGCCTCCTATAATTCCAGCCTCAGAAGGTAGAGAAAGGGTTCCCCAGAGTGAGATCGATATCAAAACTAACCCTGTAGGAAAGTTCTGGGTTTCACTGAGAGACCATGCCTCATTGAATAAGATGGAAAATCAATCAACAAAGATTACCGATAACTTCAAGTTTCTATATGCACATATAACCATCCACCCACACATGCAGAAACACAAAAACACACACACAGTTGAAAAGATGGAAATAGGCTAGGTGTTTGATTCAGTGGAGGTTCAAGCCTCAGTCCTGAGGATGTCTTACTTTTGCAAAAGCTACAAAATATAGGGTTTTGTGGTTTCGTTACTAGCATCAGCTTAAGGCCTTGGAAGGGGTTCTATTAGTGAAAAGCCCTAGAACTTAATCTTGCATTTTATTTTGTAAACATCCTGTCATGTCCTGTCATCCTCATTTGATGGCAAGAAAGTCACCACAGCGCGTCTCTTTTTCTGACAAATCCTACTTAAGAGTATCAAAGAGAAATTGTTACATGCCTAGGGTGCTCTGTATATTTCTGTATAAGAAATATACATCCTAATTTACTTTTAACCCCAATTTAGCTATCAAAGCTAATAGATGTAAAAGCAAGGTAATGTATGTAAATCCTAAACAAGTTTTATTAATAATATATAATGCTAGCTTCATGCATAATTTTAAATATCCTAGTAGCCACATGAAAAAGGTAAAAACAAGTAGATTAAATTAATTTCACTAATAATATTCTTATTTAAGACAGCTAAAATATAATACTTAAAATAGCATTACTGATGGCTCATTTGCCTCTGTTTATGTAACTAAATTTGTGGAATCTAAGATTTATTTCCACTTAAGCCACATTTCAAGTTCTTAATGGCAACAAGCAGACAGGCTGGGCTATACTGGAGCACAGCTCTAAACTTAAGGAAAGAATAACCACAGGTTGAGACATGCTTGAGAAAACCACAAAACTTTAATATAAAAAAGTTTAAAAGTTGCAAGTTATCAATGAGATATTTCATGTAATGTGGTAGAACTTATTGTTGTCAAGATCCCAGTTTTCCCCAACTTGATCAACAGATTCAATGCCATCTTATCCAGAACCCCAGTAAAATATTTACGCCAACCTGAAACTTGATTTATATAATATACAACACAAGGTGTGAACCCTAATATAAAATATGTAACCCATATCATA
The DNA here is from genome assembly GCF_947179515.1 of Apodemus sylvaticus. Lineage (NCBI taxonomy): Eukaryota > Metazoa > Chordata > Mammalia > Rodentia > Muridae > Apodemus > Apodemus sylvaticus. The sequence continues at coordinate 20,994,207 of NC_067482.1, read as the reverse complement.
GTGATGTATTAATATTAGATCATCAATCGCATCAAATGATCCACAATAATACAAGAGACTGATGAGATTAACTGTGTTGGGAAGAGAAAAACAAAGTTACCTGGAAAATCTCTACACTTTCCCCTCCATTTTTCTAAATATCTTTTAATTTTTTTAAAACACATACCAAAAACTCACAAATGGTTAATATTTTAGAATAATTGCCTCACATTTGCAAACTGCTATGATTTGCTAGAAATCTCCTCCCCCTAGTGGTTCTGAGGCAGTAAAACGATGTGTGTGGGGGGTCACAAAGTAGAGTCAAGGAAAAGCAGTCCCAATCCTGAGACCAAAAGGTCCTGGCAAGGACTTAAGTCCCAAATTGACAGTCATCCGTAAATCAAGCATGGACTGAAGTAATCTTGATGGAAGGTGGTTGAGGGTGACGTGAGAGAAGCCAGTGCCCCAGCAAAGTAAGAGAGTATATGACATGTGCCGTACATAAAAACAATTAGAAAGAAGGAGACACAGCATCCAGCTGAGGGGCCCTTGGGTCTGAAGAACCTCATCAGCCAGGGAAAAGAAGTCACAGCAGAAGTCCATCAAAATGCAGGCTCGGTCTTGAGGAAGCACAGCAGGTCTGACCAGTGAGATCTAGGATGGCAGGGGCCACATTAGGAAGGCTTTGTACTCACCCATTATTCCTGATTTTCCTCATTATTTACCATTTTGGCGTCTAACATTTTTATGTTGCTCCAGTTAAAATGTGTTATCCCAAATTTTATAGCTTATATTCCCAAACATAGTTTATAAGATTTGCTTTCAGTTTGTACTGGCTGGTTTTGTGTGTCAACTTGACACAGGTTGGAGTTATCACAGAGAAAGGAGCTTCAGTTGGGGAAGTGCCTCCATGAGATCCAGCTGTGGGGCTTTTTCTCAATTAGTGATCAAGGGGGTAGGGCCCCTTGTGGGTAGTAGCATCCCATCGGTTGTTAGTCTTGGGTTCTATAAGAGAACGGACTGAGCAAGCCAAGGGAAGCAAGCCAGTAAGGAACATCCCTCCATGGCCTCCACATCAGCTCCTGCTTGAGTTCCAGTCCTGACTTCCTTTGGTGATGAACAGCAGCATGGAAATGTAAGCTGAATAAGTCCTTTCCTCCCCAACTTGGTTCTTAGTCATGATGTTTGTGCAGGAATAGAAACCCTGACTAAGACACAATTCCTTGAATGTAGTCTCAGTTGTTTAATGCAAAATATTATTCTATATTTCATATGGAATTTTGCCTACTCCAAGCTCTCCAGTCCTATACAGGACAGTCAGCCCTCACCTGTGGATATCAGATGGAAACAGACCTGAGTGTGTGTCTAGGGTAAAGGAACTTAGCAAACATGGAGATTATTTTATTCCAGAGGGAACGTTACTTCCTCCTACCAGTGTGAAGTAAGATTCATAGACAAACACCCTTGTCTTGCCGCAGACCAATGCTTGTCTGTGAGTGGAATCTCTGAGACTGAAGAACTTCAGCCATGCCCTCGGGGCTCCTCGTGGGAGTTTTGTATGCTCAACCAGTTGCTGCAAGACTATTTACTAAAGCGGTCTCTCCTCACCTACTTCCACTTGTGGAGCGTCCACCAAGGAAATCCCATGTACTATATAATAAGTACCAGCACACTTTATCACTACTCAGATCAGACTTTGTGTCAGCAAGCTTTACCTAGTTAATTACCAATCATTCTCCCAAGTCCACACCCTGTCTGCCCCACACACTGTAACTGTGCCTCTTTTGCTTTTCAAAGGAATGTCTGGCCAGACCAGCTGTAACTGTGCCTCTTTTGCTTTTCAAAGGAATGTCTGGCCAGACCAGCTGAAACTGGTTATTCAGTCTGCTGAAACAGGCTCAGGGAAGCTTCTCTCTGCTCGACAAGCTACCCGCTGAAAGTCACCAACTTTTGCTCACATCTCTGATCCAATCCCTTTAAACTATTTACAACATTAAGCACATTTAACATGTTCTTACACTTCAATAAATTATTCTATGTGTTTTAAATAAGCCAAAGAAGACACTGTGTACACACATGACATGCTGAGAAATGAAATGGCCTCCCTCCCTCATACTCCTTTTTTCTTTGTGTTAACTGTTCTACCACATTTCATGATCCCAGGATTTGCAATCAGGAGCCTTTATCCTGCCCTCCTCCCCATGATCACACACAGTCGGAAGTAAACTCTATGTCTGCATCAGCCCTCTGAAAAACTGTAAGGAAGATCGCATTAGTTATTGCCAACCTCGCTAACACACATTAGGAATGTAGTAACGTTGACTATTATCGTTCACTACATCACAAAAAGTTTTGTATGTGTGTGTGCATGCTCACAGCTAATAAAAATTAATAAAAATCTTTTTTTAAAAAAATGAAACTAACTTTAGTATCTAATCTACAAGTTTGGATCCTATCTTATCTTGATTCTATATGAATCCTGTTTTATTTGAAAGAGAGCCTTTCTCTTTTTCTTGTCCATTGTGTGTTTGCATGTGTGTATGTGTATGTGTATGTATGTGTATATATGTGTATGTGTGTGTATGTATATGTGCGAATATATGTATTGTATGTATAAAGTTGGAAATAAAGGATATGAATCATTTTCAACTATTTTCTACCCTATCATTTTTATTATTTAAATTTGCTCTTTGAGGACTTTCTGAAGAGGATTCCATTTGCCCTGGAATTAAGTCCAACAACCAACAAGTGGGACCTCATAACTTAAAAACGTCTTTATAGCTAAGGAAATAATCACTTGAGTAAGGGAAAAATCCATATGGTGGTAGAGAACCTTGGATAGCTACACATCTGACAGAAGATTAATATCCTGAATATTCAAAACACTCAAAAAAACAAAACTCAAGGAAATACATAAAAGGCTAGAGAGATGGTTTAGTTAAGAGCACTTGCTCTTCAAAAAGAAATGTCTTTGATGAGGCATGAGAGCTACACTTACCTGTGGTTCTAAGTACAAATAGCTAGAATGTACAGGTCACTTCTCAGCACCTGTACAGTAATTCACAACCACACAATGGGAAGGAAAGACTGTCTGCTATTGCAAATCTGGGCAACTACTCATGGCTACTAAAGTCATGAATCTTAGAGGAGAAGCTACTACCGCCATTCTCCTAAACCAGTATAATACCTAATTTCATTCTAGCTATTTGTACTTAGAACCACAGGTAAGTGTAGCTCTCATGCCTCATCAAAGACATTTCTTTATGTAGGAGATGAAAACCATTACAATAAGCCACAACTGGTCAAAATGCAAAGGACTGACCATGTAATGTGCAGCCCCAGTTGATACATCAGGGAACTTTAGGAAAGGGCTATGGGATAGGCTCTAGGAGTCAGAGGACCAGGAAGTATACTCTTTGTGTCTTCTAGATGGACAAGGAAGCTACTCCCACGTAATCTCGACAATATAGCTCCCTAAACAAAACTCAAACAAACCCAAGAAAAATAACAGCTGTCATTCCAACACATGGAGGAAATACCATGGGGCCTTACAGATAGCTAAAGAGATACATGGAATTAACAACAAAAGAGCTATAAGAAGTATAGTTAGTCTTCCCCAAGGGATGAACCCTCTAATTTTTTATCTAATACTATGTGGTCATTCCTAAAAGCATATACCCACAAGCACTCTAAATTGGCTCAGCAGAATTTATATATCTATTAATTCACATATATGTATTGATAGATAAGTAGATAGATAAGTAGATAAATGATAGATAAGTACATAGACAATAGATAAATAGATTGATAGATGGATAGATAGATAAGTAGATAGATGATAGATAGGTACATAAATGGATGGATGGATGGATAGATAGATATATAGATAGGCAGATAGATAGATAGATAGATAGATAGATAAGTAGATAGATGATAGATAAGTACATAGATAATAGATAAGTAGATAGATGATTGCTAGATGGATAGATAGATAAGTAGATAGATGATAGATAGGTACATAAATGGATGGATAGATATATGGATGGATGATAGATAGATAGATAGATAGACAGATAGGTAGGTAGGTAGATAGGTAGATAGATAGATAGGTAGATAGATAGGTGCGATATATGTGTCTCCAGCCCCCACTTTAGGGCTACAGATGCATACAATCATGCACTGTCATTGTTTTGGCTTGGTGTTTTTGGTTTTTCTTTATGCAGACATTAGGGATGCAAAGCCCGGTCATCACCCTTATGCACAAGACACTTGACTGACTGAGCCATATTCTTATTTCTTTTTTTTTAATTACCTTTACAAACTGAAAGAGTATTGCCCGGACATTTTGAAAGCTATCCCTCAATTTATGTTTTTCTGATAACTTTATATGGCTATATTTTGGCTGTAGATTTTGAGGTGGATAAACAGGAGTAACGTGCCTCAGTGTTCAGTCAGGAGTAAAATAGTGTCGGTGATTCTTATTATTGATGATACTGAAATGGTGCCTTCTGGGTTCTTCTATATATATATTTGCTATTTTTCCTTTGGGATAAATATTTGGGGTGATAATATTAACCTATACCAATATCCTGTTTGTCCATTAAATTTTGACAACTTGGGACTCAGCCATGGATCTTGAAAAGTGTAATCTTCTAAGGGTGATTTCCTATTGTTCTCATCTATTTCATATTTACCTCTTGAAATTCTTCTATGGGAAAGAGGTGTCCCTTTTCCTAAAAAACAAGAGACTTTCTTATTTGTCACCACTATTATGACTTTCACACCCTATGACCCTAATGTTCTAACCACCTTACAGGACATGAGACACAGCAACATGTGAGAGTCCTGTTTCTTCCACTAGGTGACATTTAATGCTGGAATGTCCTTTTCTCAGTTGTCATTTAGAGGCCAACCAACTGTAATCAAGGAAGCTTGTATAGAAATTGCAAGTTCCCAAGATGAGTAAACCTATCCATAGCACATGCAAAATGATAAACATAAGAAGCATCAAGTGAGGAAACACCTGGGAGTTAGGTATGACCATGAGGGAAGACTCAGATGTCCAGCACTCTAAACAGCAGTCAGCCTAAATGTTCTCTCTTCATTCTGGAGAGCAATTCTGTCCACCTTTGGTAACAATTCAAGAAAGATTTAAATGTCCATGTGGATATATATATATATATATAGATAGATAGATAGATAGATAGATAGATATAGATATATCCACATAATTCATTCATGCCCCATTCTAAAACCTTACTTTCATATCTTTCAACAGCTAAAATACTGTCTCTGCCTTTCTTTAAAAAACAACTGGAAACAAGCAATAGTCATGTGTGGGGAATGAATTCCAAATAAAAATAAGACATGTAAGTGCATCTTTGCCTTTAACATATGCTCACATTGCCAGACGGCCTCATTAAAACCTAAATCCTGGCTGAGAGGAAGGGAAGAATAGAGGCCCTGCATTTGTCACACTGTCTGGCAATGAGCATGCTGCTGAACCTGGGTACTGCACTAGGAACAGTAATGATGGGTGTGTCCGTGAAAGCAGCTGCATTGGATGTAAGGAATCCTGTTCTGAGCCTGGACAACCTCTCTAGGCAGTAGTTTGGCTGTGCAACTCAGAACAGTGCTTCCCAGCCCCACTGCATATTAAAAAACCCTAACGAACTTTTCAAAGTACCAATGTCCGTGGTGCCCATCCACCTTCTAAATATCTGTTTTACATAGACAAATGCAGCCTGCCACCTTAAACAGAGGCGCTTCTTACAAAGAATAGCTATCAAAGCCAAGACTCCTTTGCTGCTCATGGTGGTGTAAGGCAGGGGATGGTTGAGTGATCAGCCCTAAACAAGGACATATCCCACCCATCTGGAGCTCAGGGAACGTCATAGAAAATGTGGAAACAATTCAAAGGGTGAAAGGGAGGGAGAAGGACAGCACACTGCACTAAGCCTGCGCCGAATAGACTGTCCACAGGCAGACGGGGCGGGGGAGGGGTCTCCTGAAACCCTCCCTCTCACTGAGGATGGACCTACTGATGATGGAGTCTAGAGGATGGAGAGTCAGTATCTTCAAGACTGAGAGCACCAGTCTTCGCTGGATAATCACATAGACGGCCCCGAGTAAATTCAGTGGATCATAAACAAAACAAAAGGACATTAATGTGCCTTGTAGGGAGGAGGGGGAACTGACATGGCAAAGGGAGGATCTGAGAGTTGCAGGGGCAGGAGAGATCTGAGTAATGAGAATGAGTTGCCCTCTTGTATAACACTGTCAAAGAACAAACTTGATTAATAATATTCGATGGCCTCCCACAGGCTGTCGCCTGACACGGGTGCAAGCACCACTACAGTGAGCCAGTTTGTGGCAGAGAGATGGGAGAGAAAGAGAAGCAGAAAGGTCTGTGAACTATGAAGAGAGGAACTGCAGACAGGAGGGCGGCGAGAAAATGCCTGGTGTGAGTAGCCTGCGATTCCACCTGAAGCCATGGGTCTGTGGCCTTGTAGCAGAAGTGAAGGGAAGTTCTGGGTTGATGCATGCATGGGTCCTGGAGAGCTGGCCTCACCCCTTATGGCACAGGAGAGCTGGTCCAGCACCTCACCAGGGCCACCGCTGGCAGCTGGTCCTGTCCCCCTGTGGCTACTGCAGGCAGGAGAGATGGTCCTGCCACTCCCCTAGGCAAAGCAGGAGAGCTGGCAGGTTGACCAACTCCGACCAGGGCTTTGAGTTAGCCCGCCCACCCCAACATCTGTCCCATCTATGAACTGCTGGGACGTGAAGAGGCTGGTCCTACAGAACCAAAGCTGCAGAATCTCCATGACACAGGGCACAGGATATCCGTGAGGATCCGGGATTGATGATGTAGCCTCAAACCAGACCAATGACTTAACATAATGAACATTTTCTAGTAAGGCTGTTTGGGCAAAAGGGTGTATTGTGTTTCACACAGTGACACACGGCAGCTTCCACAGCAAGTTGTTTCTTTTGTTTGTTTGTTTTCTTTTCTTTGGGGGAGGTTGCAAGGGCAGAGGGCAGATATGGAGGGATGGAGAGACAAGTGCGATCGGAATGCGTGATGTGAAATTCACAAAGAACCAATAAAAATTTTTCCTTTGAGGTTTTAATCTTAATAAACTAATAAATAAATAAGTAATCTATATCCAAGTTTCATTCCAGAGCAATGAAATAAAAATCTTTAACTAATAACTATATTTGGGACCAAAATATATGATAAATATTTTATTGAATAAAGCTGATTGTAAAATTAATGAACTATGTAGTTATCAAAATATAACAAGAAAATATGATATAATTCTAATATTAAATAATCATAAAACTATTGGATTTACTATGATTTTGATTCTTGCATCATTAATTCAACAAGTTAATTAATATTGCCAGCATGTACTGGGTACTAATTTAACTGATACATAATCAAATTTAACAATTTCTAATTTAATTCTCTGAGAAGCTTACATTCCACATATTATGTATCTAAAAATAAAATTAGATATATCCAAATTTGACTTTAAGTTGGTTCTGGGTAATCTTTATTTTCTTTCTTTAAACATTCCTTAAGTTCTTTATGTCACAAACAGAAACCAGAATTTTCCTCTAATATACTATTCACATGGTATAAAATTAGCATTACAGAAATCAATACTTTATTTAAAGTCATAAAGCAAGCCCTCTTGCCATGTTCAGTTTCCCCCTACGTGGCAGTGCATTTCTTGCTCTAGCACTTGCCTTGGTGGGGTTTTTTTGTTGTTGTTCTTTAATCCAAAGACGGACCGTGGACGCCCCCTGCTGGCCAGAAAAAATCTTCAACCAAAACCTGGCCAGTGAAAGGCCAGGAACTTTCCAGCACAGCTGCCACCCAATTTATACATTAGTCCCTCAAACAATCAGAAGATGTTTACCATATATGTGTTATTTGATTGATCATAAAAAATAAATAAAATTAGATCATTTTCCTTGATATTTCCTATAGTTTTCTATATGAAAAATAAATTTCTTAGCACTATACTGCAAGAAAAAGGAGTCACTCTGCCAAGAAAGGACACATGGTATGAAAGAATTTATGTATCCATGAATACAGGAAGCACTTTTCCACAACACTTTCTGCAAAGTACTACAATAATTCAACTTCAAGTCTCCATAAACTACTACAGTCTGTATTCAGTAAAGACCTAACACTAAAGGAGAAAACTGATCCAAAACTTGAGAAGTCACCAATAAATGTGATCGACTGTCCCCAGAGAAATCAGATAAATTTGTATTTTTATCTTAGGCATGGCTAAGGTTCATATCATTAGAAGGCTACAAGATTTCCCTAGACAGGAATCTTGGCATATTATCTAGCCCTAGCCTGCTTGCCCCATTGCTGATGGACAGTGGCCTGTTTGACTCAAATGAGCATGCGGTCTGGGAATGCCATCCCTAAAGAGATTGCTCACTGCGATGACGCTGCACCCACAGTCCACAGAGTCAGCTGGGTCTGAACCTGTCCTGCGGTCACTGGAAGACTCCAGGAGCTGCTCACTGTTGTGACACAGTGACAGGAAGGATCACCAGCACCCCTGAACAACAGTTCCATCACCACACGTGTGCTCAGGCAGACATTTCTTAGCAAAATTAGAGACACTGTTAGTGTTCTTTGATATACATAAAAATGCAGCATCCTCATCACATTATTAATAACCCCATTGGCTTGAATTTGTGACATGTGAAATTTATAATTTGAAGTTATTTGTAATTGCCTATTTTTTTGATCTCACATTTTCTACCTTTTTGAAGCTGTAATTTGCACATCTAACATGAAATTTCTCTTTACTGATCTTTCTTTGTCCCAAAGCTCTATAACTTCCTTCTGACCTTCAAAAATACAGTCTCTGTGGTTCTCTCAGGTTATCAGAGTCGGAATAGTGCTCTTCAACATGTGGTTTCAAGGTAAAAGATGCTTTCTGGAATAACCTGTCTCGTCTCCATTCCTCGAAACACAGGGAATTATTTAAACACATGCTCACAAAATAAGACCCAATTCTTTACAAGACATCCTGACTTCCTTATTTTCGCCCTCCTACAGTCTATAATCTGTCTAGACATGGTTCCCTCACAGGTAAGGTCATTTCATCTTTCATTACTCAGAGACTGCTTCAGCCTGCCATTATTTACCCTAGCAGCAGACTGTTGGTTGGGCTTTTTCCTAGTCTCTGCTGCACCTCTGATCTTTTGGCACAGCGTATAATTTGGTTTTTTATTCTGTCTAACTTTGCTCAGTGAAAACGTCTGGCTATAACCTTAGCCACCTGCTGTTCAAGCATTATGGATTGAAATATGCATTTTATGAAACCTTTTATTTTCTTCCAAACTGTACTAAAGACATCGTATCTTTATGTAATATAATTTATTTCTGTAATATAAGTATTACATGATGGATTATACCAGAATTTAGTTTCAGAAGAGAAAATGTTATGAAATGTTATGAAAATAGTGACTTTGGGTGGAAAAAGAACATTTTTTTTTACTTTTTTTCCATCCTTCCTCAGCCCCGATTCTCCATGCCGTAGAAATGGGTTTTATTCAGTCCTGGCTCTGAAACTCTTCTCTGATGGACCCTGAAAGGGTCTCTAAGAAACATGGCTCTACTTGCTGTAGAAATCAATACTTAATTTCACACTGCTTTGAACTATGGCCACTGATTATGTATAAGCGTGTATGTGCATAATTACATCACCAACTGTGCTGTGTGTCTCTAGAAGCAAAATTATTTGCCATGCTCTTATGCTACACTTTGCATATGGTTCATTCTCAGTAGATTCTGGTTAAGTAAATTAACCTTTAAGCTTTATATGGTGGTCTAGTTCTTGGCACATCTATCTACTGAAACATCTGATAAACCAAATTTATGATATTCCCCGTCCCTAATTTTCTCAGACACTGGTAGCCCCATGATGAAGGGACCACACGTACTCATCTTTATAACAGCAGCGTCTGTTGAGACGGCTTGTCAACAGGTCATCCAGAGGGTGTTATAAATGACTAAATAAATGCATTAAATTCATGAGGGAGAGTCTCCAGTAACTATGATTGTTATTAATCAGCTTAATGGTAATGGATGCAATTAAATTCACTGCCAATGGCAACCCTTAGGATAAAGTTCCCAGAACGTTACCATCAGATTCCCGCCATCCTTGTATTCTGACCTCATGTCTGGCATTCCATCCTCTTCTATGCAGAAAGGCTTCCCCAGTGGGGCTCTCTTAAAGAGGTCTGAAAGAAAAGAGAGACATTAAAAAAGATCGATTCCACTCTGAAATTAGCAGGATATTATTTTATATTACATTTTAGTTATTTTGTGAGTCTATAGCAAAGCCAGGTGGGTAGGTGGGCAGGTGGGCAGGTGGGTAGGTGGGCAGGTGGGCAGGTGGGCAGGTGGGTAGGTGGGTAGGTGGGCAGGTGGGCAGGTGGGCAGGTGGGCAGGTGGGTAGGTCGGCAGGTGGGCAGGTGGGCAGGTGGGTAGGTGGGTAGGTGGACAGGCGGGCAGGCGGGCAGGTGGGCAGGTGGGTAGGTGGGTAGGTGGGCAGGTGGGTAGGTGGGTAAGTGTGCAGGTGGGTAGGTGGGTAGGTGGGTAGGTGGGCAGGTGGGTAGGTGGGCAGGTGGGCAGGCAGGTAGGTGGGCAGGTGGGTAGGTGGGCAGGTGGGCAGGTGGGCAGGTGGGTAGGTGGGCAGGTGGGTAGCTGGGCAGGCGGGCATGTGGGTAGGTGGGCAGGTGGGCAAGTGGGTAGGTGGGCAGGTGGGCAGGTGGGCAGGTGGGCAGGTGGGTAGGTGGGCAGGTGGGCAGGTGGGTAGGTGGGCAGGAGGGCATGTGGACAGGTGGGTAGCTGGGCAGGCGGGCATGTGGGTAGGTGGGTAGGTGGGCAGGTGGAAGGTGAACAGGTGGGTAGGTGGGCATGTGGGTAGGTAGGTAGGTAGGCAAGTAGAAAGGCGGGCATGTGGGCAAGTGGGCAGGTGGGCAGGCAGGCATGTGGGCAGGCAGGCAGGCGGGCAGGAGGGCAGGAGGGGAGCTGGGTAGGTGGGCAAGCGGGCAGGCAGGTAGGTGGGTAGGTAGGCACGAGGGCAGGTGGGCAGGTGGGCAGGCGAGCAGTCAGGCAGGCGGGCAGGCGGGCATGTGGGCAGGCAGGCAAGCGGGCAGGAGGGCAGCTGGGTAGGTAAGCGGGCAGGCAGGTAGGTGGGTAAGTAGGTACGTGGGCACGTGGGCAGGTGGGCAGGTGGGTGCGGTGGGTGCACCCATGCCACAAAGTCAGGTGAAGGTCAGAGGAAAACTTTGGGGAAATCACTCTCCTCCTGCCATGGGCTCTAGAGATTAAACTCCACTTGTCATGCTTCCCCTCAGGTACCTCGACCTGCTGAGGCATCTCACTAACAAGAGATTTTATTCTTCTTTGAAATCAGGAGAAATTATAGATTCAAGGGCAGATTATCTAAAACTGAAAACATTCCTAAATGTCTAAAGGAGTTTATTCTAATTATTTTACCATATAAACATTACCAACATGTCAGAATATATTATATTTCAAATTATGCCTGATGTTTTTATTTTAAAAATAAAATAAAGGCTGAAAGAAGCTGAGGAGAAGGACAATCCTGTAGGAGGACCAGCAGTCTCAATTAATCTGGACCCCCCAGATCTCTCAAACACTGGACCACCAAACAGGCAGCATACACCAGCTAATATGAGGCCCCAACACACATACAGTAGAGGACTGCCGGGTCTGTGTTCATTCAGAGATGATGCACCTAATACTCAAGAGACCCAGGGAGTTTAGAGGTCAGGTGGGTTGGGGGGTAGGTACATCCACGCAGAGACAGGGGGAAGAGAGGAGGTATGGGATGTGGAACAGTCAGAGGGTGGACGGAGGGGAGATAAAATATGGATTATAAAAAATTAATTAATTAAAAAATAAAATATGAAAAAATAAAAAATAAAATAAATCCTTAGAGAATATTTTTTAAATATGGCACTAACTACATTGCACAAAAATGACATAAAGAAACTCATTAATACATATAATTAATATATGGTACTAAAAACAAAAAGCACAAACAATTATATATATATATATATATATATATATATATATATATATATATATATATGAAATGCTACAAATGCTTCATATTCTAACCTTAACATTGATTAAGTAACAAAATAAAATTTGGGCAAAAAAAAGTATATCCATAGCTGTATCCCGAGAGGTGGATGCTCGCAGCCAACCATTGAACTGAGCACAGGGTCCACAATGGAGGACCCAGAGAAAGGACCCAAGGAGCTGAAAGGGTTTGCAGCCCCACAGGAGGAACAATATGAGCCAACCAATATCCCCAGAGCTCCCAGGGACTAAACTACCAACCAAAGAGAACACATGGAGGGACCCATGGCTCCAGCTGCATATGTAGCAGAGGCCTTGTCGGACATCAAAGGGAGGAGAGGCCCTGGTCCTGAGATGGCTCGATGCCCCAGTATAAGACAGAGAAGTGGGAGGGGGTGGGTTGGTGAGCAGGGGGAGGAGGGATGGGATCAGGGGTTTTCAGAGGGGAAACCAGGAAAGGGGATAATATTTGAAATGTAAATAAAGAAAATATCCAATTTAAAAAAAAAGTATATCCTTAAAAGATTATAAACGTTCATAATTCTAACAAAGATTAATACATTTTCAGTATATTTCTTCTCAATCACTTTGATTTCATCTATACATGTATGATTTTATAGAATTATGATATAACAGTATATTTTTTTCAATTACTTTAGTTTTATCAATGATTTTTAAAAGACAATCATATAAGTTCACAAATGTACTGGGGTCAAAAGACCCCTTTATAAAACTCTGGAAAATCATCAAGGGCTCCATAGAATTAGTTAATTAATAGTAAGAAAAATAACATTAAAATGACAACAAAAATCACCTTAATATAAACAAAATACATTAAAAACCAATTATTTCATAAAACAAAGAATGCCAACAACAGAGATCCTAGTTGTGTGTTTTTACGAGTCTTAACCCCTCACATTTGTGCCTCCAGGCCTTCTACAATTTTGTGAAATGTTTGTCCTCTTGAAAATTCCACTATGAAACCCTCAGAGAATGAAAAGTAATATTGGAAACTGACATCTAAGTTATAAAAATAATTTTGAGTTCCACGCCCCAAAAGAGGATCAAGGATCCTCAGTTCTTCACAAACCACACTAGGAGAACGGCTCCCCGGTAGGACAAGCTGTGGGTAAGAAAACGCCAGTGGCCTCTACTCTCAGGGCAGGTTCTAACGGTTCCTAGAGCTTATATTGTTTGGTCCCTACAAGTCAATCCTCAAATGCTTTCCGTCCCTATGGTCACAGTGCAGTCCATAGGACACCAGTGCATCTCTCTCAGGTCCCACAAGCCCAAGGCAAGAAATAACCATAGCCTTAGCTGCATTAAGCTGTTGAGCTAAGAACTATCAAGAAATAGATATTGTGTGCAGTGCAAAAGGATACACTTATTTTTTAAAAACTTTTAAAAATGTTAAATCTTTAGCTAGAAATAAAAAGTTAAATGTCATCTACAATAATTAACTTTGGCTATAACTTAAATAGTTACCAGGCTGCTCAAACCTTTGATAAGGTATTATTCTAGGTATGTTTTTAAAAGTGTTCCTGGATAGGATAAAATTAGCAGGTAAGTCAGCTTACTGAGTAAAGCCAAACACCCTACCATTCTTGCATGGGTTTTACCCAATCAACAAAAGCCCTAATTTGAACAAAAAGCCAGCCATCTGAAATTTCTCTTGCATGAGATGTGACTTGGGTGAGTTGCAGGATCATCCAAACACACTTGTATATTAAAGGTTAAGCAAGGAAGTATCTGTTGGAGACTCTGCCTTGTCCCAGCACCTGGTTTGAAGGCTCTTAACTCATTCCACTGTACACTTGGTGCGAAATACAAAGCCTTTAATTCAGCCCCCCAGACATTTGGTCCAGAGCTCAAGTTGGTAATGGGTCAAAGGATTAGATCAGCTTCATGTAGTTAATAAAGGCTTAGAGGCAATATGGTATCTATTTCTACAATGTAGGCACCTTAGTTTAGATAACAGCAGGTTCTACATTCTTTACTGGCTTAATAGACAATTAAGAAAACATTTGGAGGGGCAGAGTAGGAGCTGGGTCCCCAAACCTGGGAATGTGAACTCACCTTGACCCTGCTAACAAAGTAGGAGAGCAAAATAGAAGTTGTTTCTGAGATGTCTGGGCTCTGGTGACTGTCTCCTCACCACACAAAAGTTTGAAGTTAAAGGATGCTATGTATCCCAAGCCTGGTAGCAAGTCCCTCCATCATAAGCTGTGCATGAGCCTGCCGTAAGCCACCTGCTGTCCTTTGCATTCTAGGCCATCTGTGCTCACACAGAACTCTGTGGTTATGGCTTGGCACTCTATGTGGGTCTCTCTACAGAGGGGCACACGAGTGACTATGAGTAGATGAGTATCTGACTAGGAACAGAAGTGTCTGAACATTACAAATTAACAAAGCAGTCTGATTCAAATTCTTTTTAAGATACAGTTGTGTCAAGAAGCTCATCTGAGACAAATAAATAATGATGGCTAGCAATCCTAACCCTTATCTGGAAACTTTTAAAAGCCTGTCAAGCCCCTTTTTCCTGGTAGAAGGTATCCTAATCATGTCTTATACTCTCTTACTCGGCCTCCTTGGTCATAATAGGTTGGACTAGGGATACATTTTCCAACCAGTAGTCTGTTTGCTATGCTAACTCAAAAGCTCTGCTCAAGACTGGCTTCTTTTATGGAATGTGGCTAGTTAAATGCTGAATCAGCCATATTCCCTCTCAGAAAATTCACATTGGAATTTCAGGAAGAAATTGATGTTGTGTGACATAGTTTTTCCAGGGAAGATCCAACATACACATCTACTCCCCCAAGACAGGGTGCCCATGACTGACGAAAACACAGATACCAACAAAGCCCAGCTTGACAAACCAATGAGTTTTATTGAAGTCATTTACAGGAGTATGAGTGAGGGTTTGTTTACAAGGGCTGAAATGACTCAAAGACAGTTACATCACAAAAGTCCACCTTAGTGTGGGTGACTACACAAAAGCTAAAACTCTGTAGCACATTGCACAGCCTGATATTGTTCAAAAGTTTGGAAAACATCCTTTCCAACCTCTTCTGTGGGTCTAAACCTCTTCAAGGCTGTTCAGTTAGCTTCTGCTTCTCTAGGCAGCTTGGCTAGTCTAACAGTGACTCTCAGCAGTCACTTAGTGCTTATTCTGGGATGTAGGGGTTTCATAAATCTGGTCACTTTCATGGACTTCCTGAACCTATTTTTATTTGTTTACTTTTATTTTAAAGTGTTCCCCACAGAATGGAAAGTTTCAATCTTAGAGGAAACTGATACACAACTTTTGGTAATAACTGTGTCTTCCTAAGGGTAGCTGTCATTATAGGGTACACAGTACCTGCCAAGTCTTGAAGCTGTAGACATACAAAACAGCAACTTCAAGGTCTTGGCAGGCACCCTGCCTCCACTGGGCCTGAGAGTGCATTCATTCCAATTTCGCTCTCATTAACAACAAGTTTGTACTTATGGTTTGCAGTAATGTAAGCATAAGGGAGAAGACAATCTAACCACAGCTACACTGAACAAAAAAAATCCAAGAATGATTTAGAACATGTATGAAAGGCCAAAATATCTACACAGACAGGAATGATAACATATACTAGTGAAACCAGGCAGGCATAGATAAATATGTAGAATATTTGCCCTCTTAAAACTAGCAATTGATTCCTAGCTTTGGTCATAGTTACCATTCAGAAGGGCAGGCAAAGTACAACAGAAATCTGTTATTACAAATGAGAATGTATGTCATATTGGTAAAATATGCCTATCACATTGCAATAGTGTATTATTTTGGAGACAGGGATATAGCTCAGTCAATATTTGCCTTCCAAGCATGAAGACCTGAATTCTATCCCTAGCATTCACATTTAAAAAAAAAAAAAAGATAGATTGGCACATGTTTGTAATCTCAGCACTGGGGAGATGGAGATAAGTTGATCCCTGGGGCTCACCAGCCAATTAGCCTAGCAGAATCACTGAGCTCCAAGACTCAGTAAAAGAGCTTGTCTCAAAGCACATGCTGAACAGTACCTAAAGAATGACATCTGGCAAGGATGCCCATAGATTGATGGATAGATGGATGGATAGATGGATAGATAGATGATAGATAGATAGATAGATAGATAGATAGTTTTAAATTTTTGAAATTTTTATTTTATATTTTTGAAATTTTTATTTATGTGAATCTATAGTAATTATATAAACTACTTAGCCAATGTACAGTTCTAATTCCTTAGCACAATTTTATTTCATAGTAATAAAATGTTTCTCTAAAACTAACTGGTTTCCTAGCTGACTCGTGAAAACCCTAAAACTAAAACCCTAAGTATGCTGACTCTTGTGGTTTGCTTTCTGCTAATGAGTCACTGAATTAAACAAACCCATTTCTGGGTATTTCTGACCTATATTTTCCCTGGATAATTACCTCCCACAGACACCTTCAGACATTGCCTACAAAACAAAAATGCATAGTGGGAAAATATGATTTTCTCCAGCATGATCTAAGTCTTTAATCAGAGACTGCCAGTTCTGAGTAGCTCTTCAAAATGAGTGTCCGTGCCTCTGAGGCTCACTACATTGAGTTAAGAAATGGACACAGAGACTGTCCTCAATAAACATTCATGGGAAGCATCACATGTTAAAGACAGGTAAAAGTCCCAAAGTATGCAATGCTGTATTAGTAGAACCTAAACTAAAGTCTGTCTCTTGATTAGGGGACATATGAGGAAAGAGGAGTATATATGAATTCTGAAGCCAAACTAGTTTGGCTTTAAAATTCTGACATGCTTACCAGATGTATGTCTTTAGCATGACTCCTAGCCTCTTAGTTTGTGTGACTGTCTCTAAAGACTGAGACATCAATGGTCTGAAAGCAAAATTACTTGACTTTCCATTATTTAACAGGCATATAATAAAGGATTACTTTCTTGTTTCCATTCCAACTCTTTGTGGAATGTAAGAATTATTCAATTGATAATTAATATAAAATTTTAATTAATATATAATACGCTTGATTATATATTAAGATACTTGATTAATGTATATGCTTTACATACATAGACTGCATCTGATGATGAAGGAGAGGACAGGAGCATCCTTAGATGCAGGGGTGAATGGCAGCCTTCCTCCTCCTCACACCTCTCTGCGACCCTTTCATGACAGGAATAGCTTGGGAGGAATTGTCACATGCCTGTGTATTTTTCACTTATTTAACAAATATTAATCCCTATTATATAGCAGGCAGTGATAATATGAAAGAAAATGACTCCTCTAACTCACAGGCATTCACTTCTCAGGCTCTGCTAGACTTACCTTATATATAATTTCATAATGTCTATTCTACAGAACCCAGGTCTGCATCTTTCTAAGTATTTTAAGAAAACTAAGTTTGGGAGTAAGTTTTCAAACTTTCGTTCCTATGAAGTTTTTAGAAACAGTAGTATTCTTGGAGGCATAAAAGATAGTACTAATATTTGACATGAACCTATTCTCAAAGGATCGGTTTGGGGTTTGTCAGAACAGATCTACAGTATAATCACAAAAAGTTTCCCATGCACCATTTCTCAAATCCCTTCGGGAAGCTAATGGCGAGCAGGCACTCTTCCCTCAGTGCCCATTCTGGATTAGTGGGACAGCCATGGTCACTGAGCCCAAACTGGATTGGAGATTTGATTTTGCAGCTTATCTGCCTCACTTGAGCAGATCAAAAAGCTCTTTTATTCCCATCACTCAATAAGGGTCCTAATACCAGTCTCTTAGAACTCTTGAAAGGAATAAATATACAAGAAGGAAGGTGCAAGGTACAGTCTGAAGGGAGAGCTTACGAGACATTCCCCCCACCCCACGCTAGGCTGGATTTTATTACATCCTGGGTAAGTACAGCACAGCCAGTCAGAGATAAATACATCCTGCTTGCCTACAAAGCAAGCAAATGTGCTTCTCTCTGTCTGTATTTCCTCTGTTATTTTCTTTGCAGTTTTGTGGTCTCTGCATTTCTGTGCTTCAGTCTTAAATGCTGAAATGACTGAAGGCAAGCAACAGGGTCTAGATCAGAAATCCTGCCTGCCCCCTTCTGAGAGTTCTTATATCTACCCATCATTTGGTCACCTGGGCATTTTACAACATCCACCAAGCACTATCATGTACCTTGTACAATTGAGAAGCTCTAAGTCCACCTGGGATTTGATGTTCAAGAAATTTAAAGAAAAGAGAGGGGAGTTCTGATGGTATCTAAATAAAAATTTCATATATACACTGTGGTACAGTGTCTGAAAGTCATGACGTTAATGCTTTGGTCAATACTGTAACCCGTGTCTATAAAGAAATAGCTCAATATTTTAAAAAAGAGTTCAACTTCCGATGCTTAAATCCAGATTGTCTCCTACAAACAAAAGGTAGTTGCTTTAAGCAACTACTTAATCCTACTCAACTCACTTTCTTCATCTACAAAAATAACATTATTTGTCTCAAGAGTCACTCAGAAGTAAGGATCAGATGAAATCAAAACCAAGACTAGAAACATAGAAACGACAATAAATAAAATGCAATAATAATGTTCATTTATATATGAATATGAATATCAAATTTTATACTTATGGCTAAAAACTCTAAAAGCTGGAATAAAAGCTTTGAATTTTTTATTATAAAGGTTTATATAAGGCTATTTAAAGATTTCAATTTTCATGGTATTGTTCATAGCAGCCTTATTTATAATAGCCAGAAGCTGGAAAGAACCCAGATGTCCCTCAATGGAGGAGTGGATACAGAAAATGTGGTATATTTACACAATGGAATGCTGCTCAGCAATTAAAAACAATGAATTCATGAAATTCTTAGGCAAATGGTTGGAAGTGGAAAATATCATCCTTAGTGAGGTAACCTAGTCACAAAAGAACACACATGGAATGCAGTCACTGATAAGTGGATATTAGCCCAGAAGCTCTGAATACCCAAGGCACAACTCACATATCAAATCATTTCCAAGAAGAAGGAAGGAGAGGACCCTGGTCCCGGAAAGGCTTGATGCAGAAATGTAGGGGATTACCAGGACAGAGAAGTGGGAGGGGGTTGATTGGGGAATGAGCAGAGGGAAGAGGGCTTATGGGACTTATGGGGAGGGGGGAACTGGGAGAAATCATTTTGAATGTAAATATAGAAAAATTTTAAAAAAATATTTCAATTTTCATAGTATTGTATTTTGACTACAAGTAGCTTAAATGAATAAAAAGGAGTTGGACTCTAATTTGCCTCATGTTATCCTAGACTATTAGCACATCCATCTTCAACAAAAAAACAAAAGCTTATAATATTTGGCATTATAATCATATTCTACCTTCCTGGTGATATTTTTTCACCAATAGTTAACCTTAGTTGATTTGCTTTACTCTCAGCATTATGCAAACAGCTCTTTCAGTCAGATTCTTCTCGAGGGAGAAGTTTGCCTGTCAGTCTAGATCCATCACTGGCAACCCAACGTTGAAATTGTACCTTCTGTCTCTCCCCACACCTGCTCCTGATGCCTATTCCCTGCCCTCTCCCCTCTCCCACCCAAATCCTTCCCTCCCTCTGCCTCACATAACTATTTTATTCTCCTTCTAAGTGTGATTAAGCATCCTCTTGGCCCTTCCTTCTTGTTTAACTTCTTTGGTCTGTGGATTGTAGCATGGATATTCTGTACTTTTGGCTAATATTCACTTATCAGTGCGTACATACTGTGCATGTCCTTTTGGGTCTGGGTTACCTCACTCAGGATGATATTTTCTAGTTCCATCCATTTGCCTAAAAAATCCATGATGCCTTTATTTTTAATAGCTGAGTAGGTTCATTGTGTAAATGAACCACATTTTCTTCAATTCTTCAGTTGAGGCACATCTGGGTTGCTTCCAATTTCTGCATATTATGAATAAAACTGCTATGAACACAGGGTAGCACATGCCCTTGTGGTATGGTGGAGCATTTTTTGGGTTATATGCCCAGGTATAGTATAGGTGAATCGTTCGGTAGAACTATTTCCCATTTTCTAAAAAACTGCCAGATTGATTTCCAGAGTATCCTTTGCCTTACCAAAGCTTTTCAGGTTCAAGTCCCCATGTATCAACTGTTGATCTTAGAGCCTGAGCCACTCGTGTTCTGTTCAGGAAATTTTCTCCTGAACCAAGGTTATTTCCCACTTTTTCTTCTATTAGATTCAGTGTATCCAGTTTTATGTTGAGGTCCTTGATCCATTCAAACTTGAGCTTTGTGCAGGATGATAAATATAGATCAATTTACATTCTTCTATGTACAGAACACCAGCTAGACCAGCACTTGTTGAAGAGACTAAACCACCAACCGAAGAGCATACATGGGCTGGTCTGAGGACCAGCACATATGAAGCAGAGGACTGCTTTATCTGGCCTCAGTGGGAGAGGATACACTTAATCCTGTAGAGACCTGATGCCCCAGGGTGGGGAGATACCCATGTGAGACCACCCTCTCAGAGATGAAGAGGAGGAAGTGGGAAGAACTCTGCTAGGGGGGACTGGGAGGGTGCAGCATTGGGGCTATACACAAATAAAATTAATAAAAAATCATTAAAATTGTTTCTACTTTATGCAAAAATGCTTCTGCAATTAAGCCTATGCTGAATGAGTACCATTTGCATTAATAGTGTGTTTTCACTGTGTCAGGCCCTTCTGTAAGAGCACACTGTGTTCACTCCTATTTGGATCCTTCAGTTATACTCTTTTACAGGTAAGTAATAGTATGGAAAAAAGAGCCTTGTCTTAGACACACAGCTAGAGACCGATGAACCTCTCCCAACAAAGCCAAAGGCTAGATTCCAGAGCCCACATTCTTCTCAGCAATTCATGTCATGCTTCATTTACTGTTTTTTCCCCAAATATCCCATAATCAGTTCATGCTTCAATGTCACATACTGTGTCTTCAATTTGACTGTAACATTTAGGGAAGGAAGTGTCCATTCCTTCATTAAACCTAATATGGTGGTCTACACATCATGAATGTGTAGACAGCAGCTATCTGATCAGAACAGCTATGTTGGTTAACTTCTCCAGTTTCTTATAAAAGAATCTTCTGGACAGAGAAAAAGTCAAATACCATTTCTAGTGTAAAGCTGATTCTGTTCGCAGGCAGAGTCAACAGGTGAATAGCAGAAACCATTCCACATTGGTACATATATGAACCAATGTTCGTTTCCCCCAAAGTACATATATGTGACCTGGCTATAGCATATAGAGTACATAACAATTTGCATGGTACAATATAACACATCAGGCAAGTAGACATTTTACTTAATAAATTATACCTATTGTGTATGTACAATATATGTATTATAACCTATTATACACAATTCTTCATAAATCCCCTTATTTATAAAGGAGTAATGCCAAATTTGTTCACTGTTTGGGATTTTTTAATATATTTCTTTTAAATCTACCATGTCAAGAAAGGCAAAGAAGGCAGATAATGAGATCATCCTAACTAGTTGATACATTTGAAGCATCTACTATGTAAGAAATTAGTTTTAAAATCAAAGCCTTTTCATGGAAGTGTTTTCACTTAATCTCATGTAATTGTTCATCAAAAAATTATAATACTGGCTAGCAAGATTGCTCAGCAATAAAAGTAATTGCTGCCAAGCCTTAAAGCTTAAGTTTAATACCCAGAACCCAAATGGTTAAGTGAGAAAATCAACTCCTACATGTGTTCCTCTGACCTATGTTTGTGCACTATACAGCGCATGCATACACACAGACACACAAACAGACACACACACACAGAGAAACACAGTAATAATAATAAAAAAATAAATGTTAAAAATTGTATTCAATAAAACAGGTTAAGATGATAATTACTTCAATGATGCTGTCGATTTATTGTAGTTACTTTTAGGATCACATGTAAGGGGTTGCTTGCTGGGGGCATAAAAGAATCAAAGCAGTTACATTGTGAAATTCAACATAGAGGAGTCAGGACTCAGAGAGTTGGACAGACCTAAAACTACCTCATAGTAGCCAGTAGCAGCTCCTCAGCTTTTTATGTAGACTTTCAACATAGTCTTTAGTGAATCATTGTATTTCCTTGTATCTACAGCGGTATCTCATGTTTTATTTACTAGTTCTTTAAGCATTACATAAAATGAATTGTGATTGTATTGACTCACCCTCTCCCAACTCTTCCCAAATTTACTGATAAATGGGATATCAGTATCACAACCCTATCTTCAAGGCTTGGGATCGGCAAGCAGAAGAAGCAGAGAAATTGTAAGAGCTAGATATGGTAGAGGACTCGAAAGAAACAGTATTTTCCAGATATAAGAGGTTTGAAGCACATATAAACTCCATTTAGGTTGATGTTGGCTGTATCCTTGCTGTAAATCTCCTTTATTGTATGAAAACATGATCCTTATACCAATAGTTTCTCCAGGACATTTAGCATGAAGAGGTATTAGGTTTTCTCAAAGGCCTTTTCTCCATATGAGCAATCATTTAGTTTTTGTCTTTCAGTCTAACTATATGGTAGACTACATTTATTTATTTGTTTGTTTGTTTATTTATTTATTTATTTATTTATGTTGAACCATCCATACATCTCTGGGATGATGCCTGCTTCATTATGGTGGATGATCTTTTTGATGTATTCAGTTTACAGTTATTACAATTTCTACATCTATGCTCATAAAAAAACTGGCCAATTTTCTTTGTTGAGTTTTTGTGTGGTTTGGATATCAGGGTAACTGTGGTCTCAATACAAAGAATTAGGCAATTTTCCTTCTGTTTCTATTTTGCAGAATAATTTGAGGAGTATTGGTATTAATTCTTCTTTAAGAGTATAGTAAGTTCATCTGACCCTGGGTTTTTTCATTTGGGATATCTTAATTACTATTTCTATTCCACTAGAGGATATAAATCCATTTAAATTGCTTGTATGATTTGGATTTAAATTTGGTAGATTGTATATATCAAGAAATTTACCCATTTCTTTTAGGTATTCCAATTTAGTGGAGTAGAGATTGTTAAATTATGTTTCTCTGAGTCTCCTCAGTGTCTGTTGTCCCATCTCTAATTTTTTTTCTAATTTTTATTAATTTGGATCTTCTTTGTGTCTTCAAGTTAATTTGGCTAAGAGTTTGTCAATCTTATTGATCTTCCCAAAGAATCAACTCTTTGTTTCATTGATTCTTTGTAATTTTTCTTTTTTTTATTCGATATATTTTTGCAATATACTCTTGGTAGATTTTTCCTTGATAAGGATGTAAGTGTCCTTCCTTATCTCTTCTGATTAGTTTTGATTTGAAGTCAAATTTTGTCAGAAACTAAAATGACTACACCAGTTTGTTTGGAATGCCTTTTGCTATCCTTTTACCACAAGGCGATGACTATGCATGATGTTAAGGTATGTTTCCTGGATACAGCAAAAGGGTGAATCCTATTTTCAAATCCAGTCTGTTAGTGTGTGTCTCTTTATTGGAGAACAAAGACCTTTAAATATTGAGATTTTATCAATGAGCAGTTTTGCTGGTCTTGAATTATTTATTGCTTGTGTTTTCTTGGATGTGGTTAGCATCTCCAGGTTAAAATTTACCTTCAAGCAGCTTCTGAAAGGCTATATTTAAAGAATAAATGCATAAATTTGATTTTATCATAGACAGATTTTTCTCTCCTTATCACAAGTTTTCCTGGGTATAGTAGTCTGGGCTGGCATCTGTGATTTCTTAGAGTCTGCAGGACATCTGTCTTCTAGATTTAGAGACTTCTAGCTTTTAGAGACTCCATTGAGAAATCAGGTGTAATTCTAATAGGTCTGCCTTCACATTACTTGAATTTTTTCCCTTTCAGCTTGAAGCATTCATTATTTGTACCATATATTTAGCATTTTGACTATGTGTCATGGGGAAATTCTTTTCTAGGCCAGTTTACTTGGTGTCTTTATCTTGTGCTCCAGATACACTAAGATCCTTAAGACCTACTGTAGTAGGATTTCTGGGATCTGGTGGAGATATATTGCCTTGGTTGTTAACAATTGTGTTTTTGCAAAGGTATCAAGGTATCTGGGTTTGACATTATTATAACTTTAGGTGTTAGTATCTGATATTGTGTATGTGGGTGGGTGTTACATTTGTTGGTCGCTACTGCCCTCTCTGGATTTTATGAATGTGTCGTGGCTGTGGGTTGTCTTGTAGGGAGTGTTTCTGAGAGGGAAGACAGACCTACAAGTGGTTTGCTTCAGGAGGTGGGATAAAACTGGGGAATTTGCAATGGATGACATCAAGCAGTTTAAAGATTGCCTCTCTGATTCACAGGCTAGTTTGGTCAGTGGGTCCAGGTACTGGCAGCTGACACAAAGTGATAGAGTGAGGGGGGATTGGCTGTACAAGTTCTGCAGACTCACTAGAGAAAGATTAGCTTTGTATTGATTTCTTCTTTGACCAAACATTCAGTGGTGTAGTGTTTGTTCTCCATGTGTTTTGAACCTTCTAGATAATCTTGTGATATTGATTTCAAGCTTTATTACATTGTGGTCAGATTTAAATACATGTAATTTTCTCAATTTTTCTGTATTTGTTGAATTTGTGTCCCAATCTGTGGTCTATTTCAGAGACTTGTTATGGGATGGGGAGTAGATGTGTGGTCTCTGATGTTTGGCTAGTATATTCTGTAGATCTGATGAACCCATTTGAGAAATGTGGTCAGTTAATTTTGATATTATTTTTTGTTCAGATGATCTATACATCAGACACAGTTGGGCATTAAAATCACCTACTATTACTTGATTGGCATTAATCTGTGGCTTCACATCAAGAAGGATGCTTTTTGTAAAATTTGGTGCACCAAAATTTGGTATATCTATATTTAGGATTTCAATGAACTCTTTGTAAATTGTTCCTTGATCCAAATGAAGCATCCTTCTTTGTCTCTTCTGATTAATTTTAGTTTGCAGTCTGTGTTATCAGGTGTCAGGCTGGCAAATCCTATTTGTTTCCTAGCCCCATTTGCTCAGAATACTGTTTTCTAATTTTTCAGCGTAAGGGGATACATATCCTTGAAGATAAAATGAATCTCCTGTAGACAACAAAATGATGGATTTCTGTTTCCTAATTCATTTGACTAACTTGTTTGTATCTTTTGGTTGGCAAGTTGAGCCAAATAATATTTAAAGTTATTATTGAAAGATGTGTGTTGAGTACTACGATTTTGTAACTTTTTTCTGTTTGTACACTTGTCATTCTTTGTATTTGGTTTATAGTTTCACTTGTTTCTGTAGTTTCTTCAGTATGTGCATTCCGTTTTTGTTTTGTTTGTTTTTTTTTTTCAATTCAATATACTGCTTCCAGTACTTTCAGTAGGGCTGGTGTGGTGCACATAAATTCCTTGTTTTACTTTTGTTTGTTTTGAGTCTTGGTATGTGTCCTTGGCTGACCTGGAACTTGATAAGTAGAACAGGCTGACCCCCACCTCTTAGAGATCTACCTGTCTCTGCCTCTCAAGTACTGGAATTAAAGGTGGGCACCACCATGTCCAGGGGGTACACATAAATTCTTGTAGCCTGTTTACAGCATGGAAAGGTTTCCCTTCTCCTTTAACTATGGCAGACAGTTTTGCCCTGTAGAGTAATCTGCATTAGCATCTGTGATCTTTTTAAGACTTGGAGGACTTTGCTCCAAACGCTTCTAATTGTAAAGTTTCTATTGAGAAGTGAACTGCTATTCTGATATCTTCATATGTAAGTTGCAGCTTTTCTCTTAGAGCTTTCAATACCCTTTCTTTTCTGTAGAATCATGATTTAATTATGATCTGTCATGGACAGTTTCTTTCCTGGTTGTTTAGTACTCTTTGTTCCTCATGTATTTGGGTGTTTGTAACTTATTGGGCATTAGAATGTTTTGATTCCATCTTCACTTCACCTTGCTTTATTTTCAGTATTTCTACCTCTTTATTGAATCCAGTTTGTAAATTCTGAGTTGTCTTTGTTATTTTGTTCAGTCATGAGTGTTTTGTTAAACTTCACTTGAGAGTTTATTTTCATCCTCTTGAACTTTTTTCTGTTTGGTAGTGTCATGGTTAAATGCCTTGAGTTCTTTGAACACATTTATGACTGTCATTTTAAATTCTGTGTCCTGAGGTTTATATAGATGATTCCCATTTGACAGCATTTTATAGGACTAATAGTCTTCTGGGGAGACACATAGCCTTGATTCTTCATGTCGTCCATGATTTTTTTTTTTTTTATGAGAGCTTGGCATATAGATTTAGTTCATTACCTATGTGTTGCATATGAGGTTCTATCCTTCCAATGAGAGGAAGATTGGTTTTGTTTCTGTTGCCACCCCAACTTAGCTAAACTACAGCAGTAAGACAGTTGCAGGAGATCAAGGGGATACAAACAGGAAGGGAAGACATCAAAGTATCTTTATTTGTAGGTGATGTATGTGTGTGTGTGTGTGTGTGTGTGTGGCCCTAAAAGTTCAATTAGAGTTTAAACAAAGAAGCAGAATACAAAATTAATACACAAAATTCAATAGCCTTCCTACATGCAAATGGCAATCATAATAAGGAAAAATGAGGACACAAATCTTTCACAGAAGCCTCAAGACAGATGTCTTGAGGTAAGTCTAACCAAGTAAGTAAAAGACTAATATAATAAAAACTTTAGAACATTGAAAAAAAATTAAAGAAACTTTCAGATGAGAGAAAAACCTCCCATGCTCATGTGCAAGTTGGATTAATATTGAAAAAATGCTATCCTACCAAAAGCAACCTACAGATTCAATGAAACCCCATCAAAATTCCCACATAGTTCTTCATAGATCTTGAAAGTTAAAAATTCTCAACTTCGTGTATAAAAACAAAAAACCTTGAATAACTAAAACAATCCTGAAAAATGAAAGAACTGCTTGCAGTCTCACCATCCCTGATCTTACCTTGTACTATAGAGCTATAGTAATTAAAAACACCGTGGTATTGGCATAAAAACCAAACATATTGGTCAATGAAATAGAATTAAAACCAAAACATAGTTCACACATCTACGGCTTCCTGATTTTTTTATATGGAAGCCAAAAATGCACACTGGAAAAAAGACAGCATCTTCAGAAAATGGTGTTGGTCAAAGTGGATATCTATTATAGGAGAATCCGAATAGATCCTTACTTATAACCATGCACAAAACTCACCTCAAGATGGATCAAGGACAACATCATAAGACCATAAACACTGAATCTGATAGATGAGAATGTGGAAAATAGCCTTGAACTCATTGACACAGGAAAAGGATTTCTGAACAGAACACCAATAGCACAGGCACCAAGAACAACAATTAATAAATGTAACCTCGTGAAACTTCTACATGGCAAAGAACACCCTCATTAAGACAAAGCAGCAGGCAAGGAAAAGGGAAAGGTTTTTACCAACTACACATCCAATATCTAAATATACAAAGAACTAAAACTACTATACATCAAGAAAACAAATAAACCAATTTTTAAAATGGGGTACAGATCTAAGCAGAATTATTAAAAGAGAAAAATGACTGAGAAGCACTTAAGAAAATGTTCAATATCCTTAGCTATCAGGGAATTCCAATTATAAACGTCATCTTACACTAGTCAGAATGGCCAAGATCCATAAAACAAATTACAGTTCTTGCTGGCAAGGATGTTGAGTAAATGTAACTCTCACTGATCAATAGTGGGAGTACAAACTTGTACAGTCACTATGGAAATCAGTGTGGAAACTCCTTAGGAAGCTGGAAATAGATCTATCTCAAGATTTAGCTTTATCACTCTTGAGCATATACTCAAAAGACTCTACAACTTACTACTACAGAGGTACTTGTTCAACCATGTTCATTCATACTCAGCAAGAAAATTAAAACAGTATAGATGTCTGTCAACAACTTAATGGATAAAGAAAATATGATTCACTTTCAGAATGGAATATTACTTAGCTATAAAAAGAGAGGGAGTAAATAAATGGAGCTAGAAAAAATAGCAAACCGCAAAAGACAAATATAGTATATATGCTCTTATATGTATGTGTTTCTGTTAAAGCTTTCAATAAGCATGCTAAAATCTGTATAACCACAGAGGTTAGGTAGAGAGTTAGAGGTTAGCCGGGAGAGAGGATTCTACCTAGGAGGGGAAACAGAATGCATAGTTAAGGATAGATGTGGGAGAGTGAAGTGGGGGATTAAAGAGAGGCCAGAATGGGATGTTCAAAGAGCGGTGAGGGAGGCTATCCAAGGAGGAACATCTAAAACTAAAGGCCTTTTGAGGGAACATATTGAAGCCTAATACAGTAGATATATATGTGTAAAATGTATACACATATAAAAGAAGTCTAAATGGGATCACCAAATAACAGGAGAGACAAAGCCCCAACTAAACATCTCTCACCACCAAACAAAATCTCCAGTTCCAGGAATAGGTTACATCTAATCTAGTTCTTGACCAAAGGGGCCTATGGAACTCCTGGACAACTCCGACTATTGTCATAGCTATTGATTGTTCTCCATAAACTGATCATAAGGTCCTATCATTGAAAATAACACCTACCTATCTTGTTACACACAGAGAAATCAAGCTGGTTAATACATAAAACATTCTCTCTTTTGACTGAGGTTCATGGTACTCGAAGGTACTCTGCACTCTCCCAGAGGGCAAGGGTAAACCCCAACCTAGCTACAAACTCTTGGATCTGCAATGGTGTATTGCCTGCAAGATGTGTCGGTGCAACAGTGGCACAAATCTTGGATTTGGTTGAAGGCCCAATTCATGAGAGAGAATCCATATCCAACACTGCTCAGGTGTACAAGAACTTGAATAGTCAGGCCAGAGAAGTACGAGAGAACCAAATACTACTGTTCTGCTAAAAGAACATAGCAAATAAAATGGCTCCTGACAACATTCTGCTATATTTATAGGCCAGTGCCTTGCTCAGCCATCATCACACAGACTTCTTTCTACAGTAGAACTGTGTAATATGCAGAGAGTCAAAGACCTTAAGATACTAGGTTGTAAATGGTATGTTTCCATTATATCTTTCCCCTTGGGGTTCAAGGAACTCTACAGAAATACTATAAGAGATGGTAGGGATGGATGATACTAAGGAAACAAGGCCATCTAGACACAGCTAGACTTGGGCCCAAGTGAACGCCCAGCGACTGTGGCAGCATGCCTAGGGCTGCCCAGGGCTAGTCCTCACGGGCTTTCAGCACTGAGAATGGAAATATACACAAGCCTCCATTCCTCGTCCAGATGCTATCGCCAATTGATAACTGCTAGTAAAGGAAAATTAGATTTCTCCAGTGGAGTCTCACGGGATTTACAAATCACTTAAAAGTAGGCCCCATGCCCAGTAGTAGATAGCCAATATTAAACAAACTACGTGATATAGAGCGGGGGACTCACAATAGTTTGGGCACTTTTAAAAAACTTTTTTACTTATATATTATGGTTTTTTAATTTTGCACTTCTGGGATTTTTGTGTTTGTACATGTTTATGTCTCTGTGTATTTTCTATGGTTCCACTTGTTTGTTTGTTGTTTGCTTTGTCATATCCTAGTTTTTATTTTATCTTATTTTTTACATGCCTGTTTGTTCTATAATGAGATCAGGTATGGATTTGCATTGATCAGGAAGTGGTGGCGATATGGAAGGAGTTGAAGAAAGGAAAACTGTAGTCAGAATATATTGTATAAAAAATATATTTCTAATTTTAAAAAAAGAAATCAAATTTTCCCATAATTAAGTGGAAATAAAACAACATGCAAAGCCTCTGGGACACAGTAAAAGCAATCCTAAAAGGTAAATTTATAGCTCTAAGTACCCACAATAAAAAAATCAGAAACAGTTCAAATAAATGACAGTATGATTCAACTCAAGAAATCAGGAAAAACAAGAACTAACCCCAAATCCACTATGTGGGAAGAAATAATTTTAAAGCATGGCATAAATTAATAAAATAGAAACAAAAATATAGAAATATTCAATAAATCAAAGCACTAATTATTTGAAAAAGCATACTAGATTTGCAAACTCTTGGCTGAATTAACTAACAGAAATAAAAAGTAAACTCATTAATACAATTAGAGATTAACACGGAAACAGAAGAGCAGACACAAAAGAAATTCAGAAAGTTAGAGAGGAGTATGTTAAAAAACAATTCTCCACCTGAAAATATACACACAAGTAATATTATGTGAACTGAGCAGCTATAGTTAAGAATATACGTATATGTGCGTACTTAAGAATTTGTATGCACATACTTAAAAATATGTATGTATGTGCATGAACATATATGCCTGCAACAACAATGAATAATCCAGGGCCTCAAAAATGAGTTATAGATCTGGACAAGGACTTCTGTTTTGAAAAAAGAAGAGAAAGAGATCTCGACACTTCTGGAGGACCTGGCTATACCACTCCTGGGTATATACCCAGAGGATTCCCCGGCATGCAATAAGGGCACATGTTCCACTATGCTCATAGCCGCCTTATTTATAATAGCCAGAAGCTAGAAAGAGCCCAGATGTCCCTCAATGGAGGAATGGATACAGAAAATGTGGTATATTTACACAATGGAATATTACTCAGCAATTAAAAATAATGAATTCATGAAATTCTTAGGCAAATGGTTGGATCTGGAAAATATCATCCTAAGTGAGGTGACCCAATCACAAAAGAACATACATGAAATGCAGTCACTGATAAGTGGATATTAGCCCAGAAGCTCTGAGTACCCAAGACACAATTCACATATCAAATGATTCCCAAGAAGAAGGAAGGAGAGGTCCCTGGTCCTGGAAAGACTTGATCCAGCACTGTAGAGGAGTACCAGGACAAAGTAGGAGGGGGTTGATTGGAGAACGGGCAGAGGGAAGAGGGCTTATGGGATTTATGGGGAGGGGGGAACAGGGAAAGAAAAAATCATTTGGAATATAAACAAATAATATAGAAAATTTTTAAAAAAGAAAGATGAAAAAAGAAAGATAAAAAAATAAAGTATTCAAAGGCCAAATGTCTTCAATTCTATCACTTCAGAATACAGAGGCAGGTGGATCTCTGAGCTCCAGGTCAGCCTCATCTACATAATAAGACCCCATCTGAAAAGAAAAATATGTTCAGCTTCTTCTACACTCAGGAAAATTAAAATTAAAACTACTTTAAGATCAAAGCAATAACTGACAGCAAGTCCTGGCAGGATGTGGTGAAAGGGGAAGCCTTGGACACTGTGGTGAGATTGAAAACCAGACAGCCACTATAGAACTCAGTGTGGAGAATCCTCAAAATCTTAAAATAGATCTGAGGACCAGCCATACCTCGCTCTGGAATACACTCAATGACTCGATATCCTACTAAGAGATAATTGTATTTTGCCACTTTATTCACAATAGCGAGGAAATGGAAGAAGCCTAGTTATCCATCAACAAGTGGATGAATTGTAAAATGTGATACATTTACATAATGGAATTCTATTCAGTGTGAAGAAAGATGAAACCATAAAATTCACAAGTAAATGAATGGAACAGTAAAGCATTATACTGAGTAAAGTAGCCTATATCCAGAAAGACACATGATTCATGGTCTCCCTTACTTTTGAATCCTAGATATAAGTCTTTAAGTGTACAGTTTGACATTACTATAGAAGGTGGGAATGTAGAAGGAACCCACTGGGGAGGAGAGGGAGTTCTAGGGAAGAGGACAGCAGGATACAGGTGCTATGACGTGACTAGGTTTACAGAGCTAGGCATGACCTCTCTCTAGTTGACAAGACATCAAATGCAATCACTATCCAGTTGGTTGTCCCAGTGCAGTCATGCCGCTATTGCACCAGCGAGTGCATCTTGCCTGGCAAGTCAGTATTGTAAGGCGTTGGGGTCCAATTCTGGGTAAGATCATCAGCATTGGTGGTTTGGTGATGGTGGTAGTAGTGTGTGTTTTTGTTTTTTTTATTCAGAAGTCTGAATACTACCTTTTAGCACTACAAAAGTTTGACAACAGAGAGAAAGATTCCTAGTCATCCTGATATTAACCTCTCTATGTCCTATGACCAAAGTATGTGGTGGTGTCTTCTGCAATGCGATTCTAGTATCTATGATGTATAACTAGGAATAATAGCAATAGGCTAAGATATTTGCAGCTCTCTGGAATCTCTCATAAGGAGGTATCCCATGCTGAGTTCTGAGGTTTCACTTAACAACCTATGTCTTCAGGGAGCAGTATTAAGCTTCTTAAATAACATTATTTGAAGCTATTAGGTCTACAGTTGGGTATGAAGATGTCTTTCTCCCAAAATACCAGCTTCCTCAATGTTCCCTATAATTGGTGCAATCTCTACTTTCCAGAAGAGTCTACTGAGTCATCCCTTCTTCAGAAACTGGTCGTAAATGGCTCTCCATGTACAAAATCATACCCTAGGATAGATGCAGAGGGCAGCTGGTCTGTCTGTATCCACACCATTCTCATCTGCTCATGGAGCGGAGCCCAGCCATGTTGATGTGTATTTTTTAATTGACCCAAAGATACCTTATTAATCTAGCTTGATACTGATGCCTGGTAGCTGAGTGTCTAAAGGGTACAGGTAGAGTTGTGATCTTAGATTTTTTTGGTTCCAGTAGAATATTCTAAATTATTTTCTCTCCCCACAAAAAACACGGACCAAAGATTTTCTGTCATTCTTGCGGAGGAGCCAACTTTAATTTCTTTTTTTTTTTTAATTGGTTATCTCTAGACAACTATCCTTAGATGAAAATACCTAGGAAATTCAGAAAGGAAAAAAAAATCACAAAATCTTCAGCATCTGATCTACATTTTCATATTCCCTTTCAAGCCCTAGAGGTAATTTGATGTTTCACTCAGGGGTATATGCGTGTTGGTGGGGTGGGGTGTGGTGGTGGTGGGAGAAATTTTTTTTTACTACAATACGAATGAGGGTCAAAATCTTGGGAGTGCTGGCATTGGGTCACTAGCTTTATCTGCAGATAAACATTTGTACAAAACAGATAATGGGTTGTTTTCTACCTTTTACATATATTTCCCAAAGCTCACCAAAATGATTGTCTTCAAAGCCCATGTCCATTATCCCCTTGCTGTCTTCCCTGCAATCAGCTCTCTGAATAAATACAGGGGCTGGGTTACAATTTAAAATAATGAGAGCCTGCAGGCCCAATGTCCTCACATGCAATACAAGGGTGTGGACTAATTGCAGGAGCACAATTTTTTTCCTGCATTTGCTTCACTTTGATTGGTGGATTGGCGCTTTAAATAAAGGTTTCTGATCTTTCCAGAATGAGAGATACAGAGAGAGCCCCAGGAACAGTCCAGAAAAAAATTAATCTTCTTTTCTTAGAACTGTTTTGATTGGCATCATCAGGCCTGGGAGCACAGTGAATGTCACCATCTAAGGTAAAATGTGATTTTGTCATTTCCATGTCTTTGCTGTAAACTCTCTTTTCCTATCTCCAGATAACCTTCACAAAAAAGATTCATCTTAATTTATCACAAGATGCTGAATAACAGCTTAGTTCAACCACTAGAATGTTGCATTAACCTAAGAAAAAAAGCTTATTTGTACAACTTTTTAGAACTATGTTTGTGACTATTAGTGATGGTGCACACTTACAGAAGAAGAGAGGATAAGCACACCTGCTGGTCATATCTGCTCTCCTGAGAGAGTGAACTTACAAAATGCATCTCAAGATTATTTATTTTTAGGAAGGAAAATCACTATCCAAGGAGATGAATATACTCAACTTAAACTTGCAGGCTGAGTTTTGATATGGTTCTGCATTATGACCCAATCATAGCTTGTATTTCAAATTCTGAGTTTAAACAAAGAATACAACTCTATGAATGGTGGTTGCAGGATACATTTTATGAAGCGAAGCATAGTGTTTAAGGAATATTCCTGGAGGTTGTTCTTAAACATTCATTCAAATCTCAGCTTCATAAAACTAAACACTCAGATACACATAGTTCAGCTGCTCATCACTACATCCTGGGACCACTTGTTTAGCAGCATTTTGCTTTTACATTTTTGAGTTTTTTAATCTGACTGTCTTTGGAAGAACTGACACTCATCTTACAAATGTACTTTGACCATTATGAATGCAATTTTGCCTGAGGTAATTTTCCAACCCAACTGTGTTTTAGATTCCACTTTTCAAAATGAAGGGCCTGATCCTGTTCCTGTCCCTAGTGAAAATGAGTCTCGCCGTACCGGTAAGTCTATCCCAGGAGATCTCTCAGGCTCCTGCATCTGACTAAAGCAACCCCAGGGACGCTCTGTCTGACAATTCAGGCATGGACTCACTCGATTTGTAGCTTCCGGTGAATAAAAGGTCACATGTCAGCCTTATCATCTAAAAGAGATAAATAAATATAATGTTTCTACTCCAAACCATATTTTAGAATATTTCAAAGACAAATTCTATACCTCATGTCACTATTTTAGCCAGTAAAGGACTACAGCATTCTCGTTATCATGTTTTATTATCAATTCCTTGCTAGCACTATGAAATTGAAAGAAAAAGGGGAAATATCTCTTGGCGAGGGGAGTATATGTCTCTTTATATTAGCAACATTATCACATGGTTATAAAACTACAACATGTAGTCCCAGTTAAAGCTACTAATTAGCAGCACATTTGGCTATTCTACCACCCAACAGGAATTTTTAAATGAAAGAAAAATGGAGATCGTCTCCCTAACTTGCCTTTGGATGAACTGAGACTGGAGTCCACTTCAGCCATCAATCATCAATCTAAAACACTGGCACTCTTTGAATATACAGTGAGCCACACCTTAGTAATTTAGAGTCACCCTGAGCAACGGGAAAATCATGCGCTTCCTAAGTGACTGCCTGTCAGATCATGTGTTTCTGCTTTTAATTCCCCATAGGGAATGTATCCTCTGTCTAGTCACATCCATGTAAATAATGTTTCCCTTTAACCGGTAGCCTGGAGCATGTAGAAAGCAGACTACCTTGCCCTGGAGTTAGAACTCTCCAAAATGTGGAATTTGGGTACTCGCCAACGAAGGTGAAGGAGGCTGCACTCTCACAATCCCTCAGAAGTCTGAACACCCTCCTGTTGCACACACTGACGTGCACTCACGCACATAGGTGCACACCATCACTCTCCTTGTCTACAAAGCTCAGCTTCTTCTCTGCCACAAGTGTTTGCTTCACATGTGTAGTGCATTTCCTTCAACACACACCCAAAATGAATTGTTTAGAAAAATTTGCACCATAATTCAGAAAGTGGAGTTGTACTTGCATAAAAAAACTAAGGGTTAAAAAAAATAAGTACAAGGTGGAAATCCTTAGCAGCTTACTCCTGAAGGATACCGGTCCCAGTGTTCCATATCTGAGGGATGAGTGGATAGGCAGACAGACAGGTATTTTCTAGTATAAATGAAAGAAGGGATTACAGTACTAACACTAAATGAGCATATTCATGAACTCAGAGAATTCTCAAAATTCAAGTTTGTAGTAGACAGAGTAGTTCAGAGTTGATCCGGTGCATGAAAAGCTGGGAATATTCGGAACTAGAAGCCAACCTTGGCTACATAACAAGTTCAAACCCAGCTTGAGCTAATTACCAAAACTTTATTTAAAATAAATGAGTAAATGTTTTAATTTTAAATTTAAAAATCTAATTTCTGCTATTATATTCTTCCAGTCTCCACCCATCCTTGAACACTGCTGTTTGTGCTTATTAACATATGGAAAATGTTAAAGATGTTTAGAAAAAAGAAGTATTTTATATTTTTGCAAAGCTTTTTCTAAATATGTTTATGCTTCACAACAGCATACTACTTAGTACACGAAGACTTTTTATTTAAGGAAAAATATTCATTGTATGATTTAAACAATTTAAAAGTATAATTTTTATTATTTTTATTTGGGCATATGTGTGTGTAGGTAAGTGCAGGTCCCCAGTGATGTCAGAGGCATCAAACCCCTGAAGCTGTCATGTCAGATGATTATGAGCCCCTGGACATGGATGCTAAGAACCAAACCTAGGTCCTCTGGAAGAACAACAGGTGCTTGTAATCATCCAGCCCATGATCTAAAAACTTAAACAGAGATCCACAAACTTAAACTTAAAACAATATCTAAATAATGGCACACAGGATTTGTTAAAACCTTTGATTGGGAAGCACGATAAGTTCTGGACATGATTTTTCTCAATGCATAGCCTCATATCATATTCCACAACCAAAAGCACACCCATTTATAAAAAGCTCAAGGAAATTCAGCTCATACTTGTCTCCTTTGCTTTTACATGTGATTATATCTATGAGTATAAAAATCTTGTGTTTTCTTCCCTTTATTCTCATCATGAATTGGTTTCCTTTCAAAGCACCATAAGGTTAAGATAAACATGCACAGAAAAGCCGATGTGAGAGCAAAATTACTAAGTACAATAATCCTCCAGATAACTTTAATTCTTCATTCTATATGAAAACCCAAGTTATCTGAGCAATAAACCAGAATGGCAGCCTCTCCACTAGACATTTCATTCTGCAGTGACCTCCTACTCCAAACATACATTTAGAAAAGTTTGGTAACAAAGAACTCAAGAACATTCAATTTTCTATTTAGGCATTTCCTCAACAACCTGGGGCTCAAGGCATGGCACCTCCTGGCATGGCTAGTTTGAGCCTTGAGGTATGTATCATCAGAGGCAGTGTGTGTGTGTGTGTGTGTGTGTGTGTGTGTGTGTGTGTGTGTGTGTGTGTGATTTCTATACTAGCATGTCCCTGCTTGTAGATAAGCATGATGTTTTGTTTCTCAGTCTTCCTATTCCAGAAATCTTTGACTATCATTCTGAGGAATTCTAAAAATGTTAATGACATTCACTACAACTTTATCTCATGATTCTATGTCATTTTTAAGCTCAGAGCTATTTTAAGTTTTAGGTCATTCATTTGTGAATCAAAGCAACTATAACAATTAATAATATATATGCATTAATGAACTATTGTCTGTGTTGAAACCCATAATTCTGTGCTTGGAAACAGCTTGCATTTAGTTCTGTTGCTTATATCTTAGATGATAAAGTCTCATGATACAAACACACGTGGACAAACTTTAGCTGTCTAAAACAAAAATCCTATCAGTAGCATTAACATTATTTTATAATTGCTCCTGTACAAGCTGCATTTGTTTTACTACAGATCCTATAAATAATGCATTTTTTATTTAGAAAAACCACAGTGAAATAGGAAGATTTTTATAATGAAGAAACTAATGGAAACACAAATAAATACCACAGTTTTTCATAAGGTCAAGCAAGATTTCATTTGAGTGCAATCAGTACATATGTGGGCCACATAGTTATTTCATATAGAAGCTAATTTCATTGAGGTGTTTTATCTCCTAGATTTTAGCTCAAATTTAATACAAGTAATATTCTTTTCCCATTTAAAAAGTAAATCTAGGCTAGGTGGTCACCTGTAATCACAACATCCAGAGAGACTGAAGAG
This sequence comes from Apodemus sylvaticus, assembly GCF_947179515.1. NCBI lineage: Eukaryota > Metazoa > Chordata > Mammalia > Rodentia > Muridae > Apodemus > Apodemus sylvaticus. The sequence goes on along the minus strand of NC_067482.1, from coordinate 20,956,562 downwards.
AGGAGGAACATCATGAGTTGGAGACCAACCTGGATTGTCCAGGGAGACCCATCTCAGGAAGGAAGGAAGGAAGGAAGGAAGGAAGGAAGGAAGGAAGGAAGGAAGGAAGGAAGGAAGGAAGGAAGGAAGGAAGGAAAAAGGAATTTAAGTGAGAGGAAAAGGCCAATAAAGCAATATTCTCACAACTGTTCATGTATTGTATTTGAATGAATTATTTTCCTAAGTCTCAAGGTGATACCAGATTAACTAGTATGTCCCCATTTAATCAATGGTGAAAGGACGCATACTGTTTTCAGACTGACCATGTCAATGGCAAAGCAACATTTTACAGTTCTTTCAATAATAATTTGTGTTTACTTTAGCTCTAATCAACTTGCCTTACACCAAGATTTGTATTGATGATATTAACTGTCATGAGAACTCAGTTGTGTCACACAAACATGTAACATATGTTAGAACATTAACCCACTTTTTCTTATAGACAATGAGACAGCTGGGAAGCTTGCAAGGACTCAACGCACTTTCTCAGGTAACTATAAGAGATGAATGAGATCGTCACAAAAAATTTAAATATTTATTGAAGCATTCATAGTTTGTGGTTATGACAGCAACAGTACTGTAATGTCTAGCATTTACTTATTAATAGGTAAATAACTAAACAGTAAAAGAAGAAAGAGTCACTAAGAAAGCCTTAAACAAAATAAAGTGTGAGAGGCCAGCATGAGCCCCACTCCTGTAAACCCAGTCTGTGGGAGACTGAGACGGGAAGAATGGTGTGACTTCAGAGTCAGCCTAGGCTACATAGTCAGGCTCAAAAGGCAAATTTTAGTAATATTAGTATGTGTTGGCAGATGAAAGTAGAAACAATATATCCTGTACTCAGAAGCTGACACACAAAGAACATAAATTCGAGGCCAAGCTGGGACATGCTGTAGCATAAGCCTGTCTCAGCACCAACAAACAAGCCGTCATTGCTTGAGCTTCCTTAAGTAAAATAAAATAATTTATTACATTAATGATTTTGGTAAGTGATCCCAAATACAAATTTCCAGAGTGATAGATCACCAACAAGTTTATGGTATATTGTGACATGCCCAGGATTATTTAATTTTGTTAGAAGAAAGAATTGGCTTACCCATTCCACATAATCCAGCATTACTTTTGCTTTTCGTTGCTATCATGTTCCTGAAATGTATGTTTGCTTTCTTTCTCTGTGTCAGTATTCTAGACTTGGCTTTGGAAAAGCACTTAATAGTTTATGGTTGCACGGACTCCTCCCACCGCATAATTCTTTCCCATGGATAGGACCAAGGGAACATGAAACCCAGCAGGTAAGCTAATTGCATCCATGTGTTCAAACTCAAGGTTTAAGATCTTTTCCTACTATCATTCTTAAAATAGCAGCAAATACAAATTAGTAATTGACCAAAAATTCCCCTAATAACAAATAAATCTAGTCCTATAACTCGTGTTACTTAGGGAATATTTTTTATTTTAAATTTGCATATTTATTTCAAATAGCCTCTGAAGTAAGAGATCTACAGTAAAGATATCAGGAGTAACAATAAACAAATCTCAAAAATCAAAATAGACTATACACCGGGTAACTTTCATTTTAACCAAAATTTCCTAAATTATTACCTAAAGACTAATTTCAAATTACAATAATCATCCTGATTGAAAATACAGTGAGCCAAAGAGGAACAAATATATTAATCTATCAATAATTACTATAATTATTATATATTATTATATATTATGTTATTATATATTATATTATATATATATTATAATGTATCTATTTGGGGGGTAAAAATAAGAACATGTTAGAATGGCTCAAAGGAGCCGGATGGTGGTAGCGCACGCCTGTAATCCCAGCACTCTGGGAGGCAGAGGCAGGTGGATTTCTGAGTTCGAGGCCAGCCTGGTCTACAGAGTAAACTCCAAGCCAGCCAGGGCCAGAGAAACCCTGTCTCAAAAACCAAAAAAAAAAAAAAAAAAGAATGTCTCAAAAGCTCATGGAATTTCCAATCTGATGGGACATATTTCAAGGTAATAACTGTGAGATAGACTAATGGATGCCGTAAGAGCTGACACATGGGTGATGGCTGAAGATGAAAGGCAGAGCCAAGTTAATATGAGACTTCCATACCAGTTCTGGGAGTATGCAACTAACGTACAGGCAGTATGCAGCCAATCACAAGTAATTTATAAAAAACAAAACCCACAATAGTTTAACTCTTAATTAATTTACTTTTAACTAGTTTACAATTAGTTTACTCTTAATTCTACACAGACTTGCATAACAGCAATTTCTACAAGGCCACATTGACCATATGAACTGTGTTATTAGTGGTTATTCCTTCACTTGATTGCTTCCAAAATATATTTATGATGAAACATTTAATTATTTTAACTATCCTTGCATTAAATCACAAAATATTGCAAGTATCCATCATATACCTGGTGCTTATTAGTAGCAATATTAATCTGTAAAATACCAAAGTATAAAGATAAAAGAGAGGTTGTTTTCTGTCAGTAGACTTAGGACAATATTTTTTACAAATTCTTTTTTTTTTTTGCTTGTAATTTTTTTATCCACATTCTATCCAAATTGCTGTGCCCCCTCCCTACTCTGCTCCCAGCCCCACCCTTACAAGTCCCTCCCACCATTACCCCTCCTCTTCTCAGAAAAAGGGAAGTGCCCCTTGGATACCACCCAACCCTGGGACATCTAGTCCTAGCAAGACTAAGACAAATCCATAGAACCCAGTAAGAAAGTGGTGAGGTAAAGATACATACAGGTAGTGGTGGTTACTCAGAGGGAAGGAGTCACGACACCAGAGAGTACAGGTGTGGAGATTTCCACACCCCATGAAACAATGGTCCCAACAAAGGTAGAGGGGTAAGTATGCTTAAAACTTTCTCAAATGCTTCCTCTAAAGTATCACCTCCTCCTCCTGTGTAAACTCTGCCTCAAGACTACTCCCTTCCAAACAGCAAGCCTCCAAGTACTTTGCTGTAGAAATTCTAGGCACCGTGGTTCACTGAACCATCTCTTTCTGACATTCTTTTCAAATTTCTCTACAGTATGAATATTCTTTGCCTGTGCATCCCCCACCTCTCCCATCACAGCCATCCTTGCAGCCTCACCAGCCAGGACTGAAACCCTTCCTCCAGCCCACTGCTGCAACCGGTGTCCAGGCCACACCCCAGAAGCCAGGGCCTCAGCCTCCCATGCACCCTGGACAGCTGCCCTTGCAGGAAGGAGAGCTGATAGCACCAGATGAGCCGCAGGTGGCGCCATCAGAGAACCCACCAACACCTGAGGTAATTCTTTGAACCCCTAATACAGTGAAAGAAAACCCAACTGGGAGGGCACATTTAGATAATCACATCTCTGGCCTAACATGCTAAAAGATGTTAACACTTTATTAATATTCTTTCATGAGATATAAATATCCATTTCTACTTTTGCCATCAGAGATAGCAGATTCCAAAAGATCTGCCTCTCTAAACTTAGCTTAATGAGACCATTCCTTGGGAACTGGACACCTCAGAGAAGTCCAGCCTCACTACCTGGGAGTTTTCAGTGTTGGTGGTAGTGAAGTGCAGTGACCTGTGTCTTCTACAGATAAAATACAGCTGTGCAAAATTGCCTTGTAATATTACAAGTAAAAGAACAATGAATAGAAAAGGGAAGGTGCTATGTGACTCTCAGTACTATGTGGCAGGCATGGAACATTCCCTCATATCATCCTGACTACACACTATAAAGAAAGCATTAGGAACCTTGTTAACCCAAGATGTCAGGCTTGGGACATACCTTTAATCCCAGGACTTCAGAAGAAAAGACAAGAGGATCTTTGAGGTCAAAGTTACCCTGATCCACACAGATTGAGTCCCAGAAAATCCAGGACTACACAGAGAAACCCTGACTAAAACCAAAACAAACAAAAAACAATCAATAAATAAACCTAAGCTTCAAGAAGCTACAAAATTTTCCAAAGATTCCACTAATGGCAGAGCCAAAATTGAAACCACTCAAGTATGTGCCAATTCCAAACCTCATTATCATTTACTCTATAATATAGAGCAAACCCTTGATAGACATTTCTCATCTTTCTCTGTCAGTTCACTTAATTCATGTCAATACAACTGTAAAAGCATATGTTATCCCAAGACTTAGAGACTAAGTCAGAGAGACATCTTAAACTACTTTACTGTAATCACAAACGAGAGGTGTACTCAGTTTGTCTGTTTCTAGTGACAGTTTTAATATTTCCTCATGACACAGGTACCAATAATGGATTTTGCTGATCCACAATTTCCAACAGTAAGTACAGATTTCAATAAGGCTCTTTCTTGGAGAAAAAGTGTCTATATTTCTAAGAGTTTGAATTTTCTTCTTTTCTTATTTGCATATAGGTGTAGTGTATTTCTGAGTTTCTTTTTCTAAATACTACGTACTAAGTTTTCACACTAATCAATCAAAAAATGTGTTTCTGGAGCTCTTCAAAGTCTCTCAGTGGAGGTTTGCTGTGTTGACTGCCTTTTCCGCTTTCCACCTCTTAAAGGTGTTCCAGATTGCCCGCTCAATGTCTCGGGGACCAATGGCACACAACAAAGCATCCGCTGTAAGTGACTGCTTTCTATTTCCACATCTGTTTTTGAAACTTACTTAAAAGGTTGATCTTGGGGAGATTCACTTTTTTATAACTATTTTGTTCTGCTCAGTTTTACCCAGGAATGTTTTACATGTCTTATGGAGCAAACCAATTGGTAAGTCCATATTCTGTAAACAGCAGCCGTTAGAAATCAATATCTTGAGGGTTAAAAACTATAGGATCCATACCTATCACAAGATATTCCAATTATTTACTCCCTAAATACCTACAGTCACAATTTAAATAGTAAAGTGGCACACTTTTCTATGTGCATAATTCTAGACACACACACACACACACACACACACACACACACACAGTTGCATTAAAGAAAAGGTTAATTTTAAATCTGTTAAATTGGTTCTTTTACTCAATAATCAGTCAGCTCTGTACTCTGCCTCTGGACACAGTACTATTGAGTCCTAAGGGGATACTGAGTGGCTTTTGGCATTGTCTTGAGTAGATTTAAAAAAAAAAAGTCACAAATGGTTGTGAGTTCATACAGTGACACACTGCTTCTTTTGAACAGAATGCTCCTGCCAGAATTGGCTTCATGAGTTCAGAAGAAATGCCTGTGAGTACTACCTTCTAACTCTTCTCAAAACAATGGTCAGGGATAACAGCTACAGACAGCTGTCTACTGCAGGCAAAGACTGTAAAAGGACCTAAAGGATTATTAGACTTCAATTGCTCTAAAATTAGCAGCTCGATTCTGAAGCAGTATCAAAAGATTTAAAACATCTCAGAGCTGAGAATGGTGGTGATGCACAGAATCCCAGCCCTCAGGATGTAGAGGCAGGAAGATCAAGAAGAGTTGTTCAAGGCCAGCCTTGACTTCATGAGAACTAGACTCAAGAATAAATCAAGTACAGATAATGCCAGATTACAGCTTCCATGGTCATGGCAGCAAAAGAAATATGTTAAGTTCTGGAATTCTGTACATATGTGGTGTGAGTGGGTGGGGTGTTCCTCCAGAGAAATTTCTTTTTCTTTTTTTTCCATGCATTTTTTTATTCGATGTATTTTTTATTTACATTTCAAAATGATTTCCCCTTTTCTGGCCCCCCCACTCCCCGAAAGTCACATAAGCCCCCTTCCCTCCCCCTGTTCTCCCATCCACCCCTTCCCACTTCCCTGTTCTGGTTTTGCCTTATACTGCTACACTGAGTCTTTCCAGAACCAGAGGCCACTCCTAAACTGGAATACCCAAAACATAATCCACACATGAAATTTCTTCTTCTTATACTTTGTTTTTAAAAAAGAAAGAATGGGGAGATGGGAGGAGAGTAAAGGGGAGGGAGAGAGGGGGGAGGAACTGGAAAGAGGAGGAGAGAAAAGGGAGGGAGAGGAGAGAAAAGGGGAGAAGAGGAGAAAAGAAGAGAAGGAAAGGAAGAGTAGGCAGAGGGAGGGAGGAGACACAGGTGAGGGTAAGGGAGAGAGGAGAAGGAAAGGAAAGGGAAAGGGAAAGGGAAAGGGAAAGGAAAGGAAAGGAATGGAAAGGAAAGGGTTAGAGAGAAAGAAGGGGGAAGAGGAAATGAGGAAGAGAAGGAGACAGAGAGGGACACAGAAAAAAGAGAGGTGGAGAGAAAGAGTTAAAACTCATACCTAGAGCTATATTTGAGGGATACTGAAAAATGTCATGGGCAAGATCCCTCAGAACACTCCTCCTCAATCAAGGCACAATGAAGCCTGTGTTTTGTTTCATGATGGTAGAGCCCATTTCAACTGTTTACTGTTTTCTTAACTATGCAAATTAGTAGTAGAGTCCTGCCTTTCCTGAAAGCGTCCTTCCCATACCCAGATAAGTGGAGAATCCTCTCCCCGATATTTCAAAATTGGTTCAGTAAGAAGTATGTTTCCACAAAGCAGTCAGCCAACTCACTGCTGTGTTAAGTATGTACAGCTTCTCGGTGAATATAATCATGTACAATTGTTTGGAATGAATAACACACAGTAATTGGGTCACTGATGGATTTTTTTCCCCCTCAGGGAGCAAGAGGAAGTCCCATGGCCTATGGAACTCTGTTCCCAGGATATGGAGGCTTCAGGCAGACCCTTAGGGGACTGAATCAGAATTCACCCAAGGGAGGAGACTTTACTGTGGAAGTAGATTCTCCAGTGTCTGTAACCAAAGGCCCTGAGAAAGGAGAGGGTCCAGAAGGCTCTCCACTGCAAGAGGCCAACCCAGGCAAGCGGGAAAACCCTGCTCTCCTTTCACAGATGGCACCTGGAGCCCATGCAGGACTTCTTGCTTTCCCCAATGACCACATCCCCAGCATGGCAAGGGGTCCTTCAGGACAGAGACTCCTTGGAGTCACCCCCGCAGCTGCAGACCCACTGATCACCCCTGAATTAGCAGAAGCTTATGAAACCTATGGTGCTGATGCTACCACACCCCTGGGTGATGGAGAAGCAACTATGGATATCACCATGTCCCCAGACACTCAGCAGCCACTAATGCCTGGAAACAAAGTGCGCCAGCCCCAGGTGCACAACGCGTGGCGTTTCCAAGAGCCCTGACAACCTTGACATAGCAGCTGCTTTGTGTATGTGCAAGCTTTCCAGCTTTGTCCCCATAGCGTACCTTGTTGCTAAAACACTTGCTACCCTTCCACAGCGAAGGTGTTAAGAGCACTAAGCATGTATTAATAAATACAAGTGGCTAGAAATAGTGTAGGTCCCTTCTTGCTTCCATTCTTATCAAAATAAAATATATCAACTGTCTCTGTGACTTAGAAATAATATTAATGATATCAGAGCAAGTCTGAGTGTCAGCACTTGGTGATCTAGCATGTAGCTGTCTTAGGCATTATAAAATTTCTCTTACTACACATTATTATGCCCAGGAAATGTGACACTGCTTCTTTCTCTACGCAAAAGCACTTAGTTTCAGACTTCCAAAGTATTTCATTTAAGCCTTATTAAATGGTGATTGGTGGAGAACCCTGACTGCTATTACTGGTTTCATATATTGGATTTAAAATTCTTATTTATAGAATATTTTATTTAATCTAGGAAAAGAAAAGGCAATTGGCCTGTTTTAAATAAAGAATATTTCTCACTGAAAATATCAGGAATTGTATGCTTATTATTTATATGTATTTAAATAGTAAAGAAAAGCATACTCGTCCCTTGTTTGCTATTCATTAACTTATTTATTTTATCCAAAGTTCTCTGAAGATTTACATAAGTCCTAAGCACTGTTCAAGGTATCAGGTTTATGGTCCCATCCTTCGAAAATTAGAGTGGACACAACTGGTATCACAGTAGTAACAAACAACAGTCTAAAGCAATCTCAGGTACTGTATATACATTATCTCAAAATACTGCAAAAGAAAGTGTACTCAGGACTACTATACATTACCAAAGTTCCATGAAAAGACCAAGCCCTGGTACCATGGAAAAGATGCTTCTGAGGGCCAGCCACATGGCTCAGCAAACAAAGACACTTATCACCAGGCCTGATGACATGAGTGTGGGCCCCAGGCACTCACATAGTGGAAAAGAGAACTGACTCCCAAAAGCATCCTCTGACTGCCACACGTATGCTACAGTACATGCACACATGTGCACACAAGATAAATGTTAATGTTTAAGTTAGAGTAAGGCTTCTTGTCCAACCTAAGTGACAGTAGAGGAGCAGTGAAGGAGCAGACTGTTTGCAGAAAGAGGAGGAAACACAAGAGTCCCTTGTGCAGCAGTAGCACAGGAAGCAGGCTGCAGGAAAGCACACATGCTGACCACCAGGGACGAGCTCTGTACACATCAGAGAAGTCTGCCTGAAATAAGAGCCTGGGAACCCAGTTCTGGACAGCATTAAATATGAGTCTCCTGCTCCTCTCATTCCACCTTTCCTAAGTTTTCCAGGCCAGGTTTTGCATTCTATAAAATTAAACTGTGCCCCATCCCCCACATCAGAATATGATCAAAGAAAAAAAGGAGCCTGAGATGTCTCCCAACCTAGAACACTTCAGGAATGTTAAGGAACATGTTGCGACAATTTCCTGCCACTTCCTCTTCAGGCAGGAAACGTAAAGGTACAAGGTATGGAGAGTGATTCCATGGTGACCAGCAGACACTCACTGAGACTTACCAGTGCAGACAATGGCTCTGAAGAAGCATGAAAAGACATGAAATTATATCTGAATTCTATTCTTGACATCATCCCTTAAGATTTGTGAAACGCTAGATGTGAAATGTAATCTCTATATCTGATCTTGATTCCTGTTACGGTGCTGCTACCTACACCCCAGGCTTAAGGTCCGGAATGAACTAAACACACAGTAAATTGCTGAGTCACATCCTTTTCATCTTTTCCAACTGACCCATTTCATAGAAAGAAATCAGGACAGCAGCAGCAGTAGCAGCTAGAGGATAGAATTGTTCCCATTATCTGATGGAGTTTTGCTTTTCCATCCACACTAGACACATAGCCCTCTGCTCCTTCCTTATAAGTCATAGCACTTGGGAGACCACATGTACTGTAAACATCAGATCATGGGTTCAAAGTTGGACTCTGCTAATAGTATACTAGGTACTTAATAGTGGTAATATCTAAATCAGTTTTGGTGAGAAAAAAATGTTGTTGAGTACTTGAATGTCCTTATCACTTCCACATAGTCATTTCTAACACTATCTTGGTACAAACAACAAAATACCCATGGAAACAGGCCAAATGTCACTTAACAGACAGCCATATTAATTATTGAGTTTCTTCATTGTGATTTTTCTCTACTAAGCATTTATGTGAGAAAAAGATGTCATCAAATTATATCCCACCCTGACAGGTCTAACCTTTCTTCTAGACTCATCCCACCACTAATCTCTTTTCAAATTCCTGACCAGGAGACAAATCTGGAATTTTCTGGATAAATACAATCCTGACTCTTAGACCATCTTCCTTACCACACAAAAGTGACAACTGTGGGGCTGTTAAAGGCAGTCTGTGCTCTGGTTGAGCGAGGCTTAACCCCCAGAGACCCGTAGATATTCTACAAGGGTCGGACCGTTGGTCACACTCCCAGACACTAGGCTTCTAACACAAGCCCTCAGCTCTCCATAATTCTGTGGCCATCAGTCACGCAGGGCAATGGCCCAAGCCCCTGGTATTCTGTCTGGACTCCACCCCCACAATTACCTGGCAGCTGCCAGGTATGCCCAGATACCTGGCAACAGCCAGGAAGGCCCAACCCACTATAAAGGGGGGTGTTTGCCCCCTCCTCTCTCTTCTCTTACTCTCTTGTTCTCTCTCTCATCCCTTTGCTTCCCCTCTCTCCCCATTTTCTTCTCCCCTCTCTCACATGGCCATGGCTGGCCTCTACTTCTCTCCCTTATCCCTCTCTCTACTTCTATACAATAAGCGCTAAAGCCATGGACTGCCTCTTAAATGAGTATAGTTCCCTGACTGCTCCCAGCCGACACCGAAACACCATACAGACATCCATGAACACACTGTCCCACATAGGCTGCTCACAAGCAGAGTAGCCACACAATTGATTCCACTGAGGTGGGAGACATTTCACAGTGAAAGGGAGTGTCGCTGATGACTACACGAGACAGCAGGTGTAAACTAGTGCTGCCTAAAGCAAACCTGAACATCTGGCTACTCTGACATGGCACTCCTTGTGATGACAGACCTATAAATGGATGGAAAGCTCTCAAAGTTTAAAAACTAAAAAGGAGCAAGAATGTGGAAACCTGAGTCTGTTGCTTCTGCAATTTGTGTCCTCCAGACCTGCTGCCATATTCTCACTTTCACTGCTGTTGTGTCCTTTGAACTGTTGTGTTTACAGTTCAAAGGAGACACACAAGCACATAGTCAAGGGACTCAAATGACACAATCACTTCACCACCCACAGAAAAGCACTTTGTCTCTGGCAATACCAGGAACTACTTTTCACAAGGAAGCACCTAAGGTTACATGCTGTTATCGTCCTGACAGCGCTGGCCATGGATCCCATATTGCTCTACATACTTCTAACATATTAAAGTTGTCTTTGTCCTAATACCCATATGATAATAGGATTTACTTTATAGAGACTCATTTGTTTGCCATATCCTACTCCAAATGTTTAGCCTTCTGAGGATAAATACACAATATGTGGTTTTGCTGTCTTGAACTCAGAGACAAGTGCTACTGGACTTCTTTTTCCCTATAGGTAGCATGAGAAACAACAGCTTCTGATACCCTCATCTATCCCAATATGCCTCAGAACACAAGATCTGTAGAAATGTGATTGTCCCGTGGGTTATGCAGGGTTAAGTTCTACCTGAAGCATGCTACTTCATATTAATTGAATACTGTGGCACTGGTTCAATGTCCTGGGTAGTCACAGTGCCTTATAAGATATATATAACCAAGAACTCTCAGAACTGTATTGTAACATACTACACTTTATCTAGTCCTAGATTAATTAGATCATGAAATAGTATTGTTCTTGCTTTTTAAAAGCAAATTGATTCTAACATTTCAAGTGAATGAAATGGAAAGAAAATGTTTACCAGATCAATAACTACATATCAAGTTCCACCCTGGAAAGGAATATGGAACTAATATCATTAGTTGAATGAATTCACAATGGTCCACTTTAAAATCCCATAACACACTATTCCTGCACAATTAACTTGTCAAGCCAGTTAATTAAAAGCAGAGGTGATGGGACACCCTGTCAGCAACTCTAATCTCTTTAGCATCCTCTACAAGACATCACACTTTATTGGGAATGATGAAGAAATGCAGTTCCAGAAGATTCCTTCTAGCTGATAGTTAATACCTTCAGGTTTCATGGCTGGTGTAGGAAGCATGAAAGAATACAGCTCGTGAACAAGTATAACTATTAATATTATATACTGTGAGGCTGAGGAAGTAATTGTATGATGGATCCATTGAACCTGCTGTTAGATAGATGTGCAACAAAATCTCACTGCTCATCTGATTTCTAGAAGCATCAATTAATAAACTACCAGTGATTTTCAGATCCTAAACCACTGCATCATAGTCCTCCAGAAACCTGAAGTCTAGATATCTCTCCTCATTCACAACACCCAATATGGGCTCCCCAGTAAAATGCCTCAAGTACTTTCATTGAGAGTTTTAAGGAAATGTAAATGGATGCACATGTAGTCATAATACAAGGTCAGGCCCACAGGGGCTCTAGGTATAGAAGCTAAAGTAAGAAACCATGTAGCAGAGGATGTCCTTGTTGGACATCAAAGGGAGGAGAGACCCTTGGTCCTAAGAAGGCTCTCTAAGATGCCCCAGTATAGGGGAATTCCAGGATAGGGAAGCAGGAGTGGTGGGTTGGTGAGCATCGGGAGGGGGAATGGGATAGGAGTTTTTCGGAGGGGAAACCAGGAAACAGGATACCATTTGAAAAGTAAATAAAAGTAAATAAACAGGATACCATTTTTAAAAAAAAAAGAATAATGAAACCATAAATCCCACTATAAGTTCAGTTAGGCTCAAGGATCCTAGAATTATTTAACAGTTTTAAATTTTCTGAGAATATAATTACATCATTCCCTCCATCCATTCCCTTCCTCCAACCCCTCCCATGTTCCCATATGCCCTCTTGCTCTCTTTCAAATGCATGGCCTCTTTTTCTTTGTCATTGTTGGTCTGTTTGTATGCACACATATGTGTGTGTGTGTGTGTGTGTGTGTGTTCCTAAATACATAAATACAAGTTGCTCGATCCACATTTTACTTGCATGTATATATTTTCTGACTGACCTGTTTAGTATCCCTGGGAAAGACTATGTCTCCCCCTCTCAGCATTCCTTAGCTAACTGTAGCTCTTTGACTAAGCTTGCGGCTCATGAGCTTTCCCCCATTCACTTTAGCATGTCTACTGATGTCATCAATGTTCTGATCATGTTTAGGCAGCCACCCTAGTGAGACTTCATGGTTGTAGCTCCTGACAGTACTACGAGACACAGTCTCATAGCAAATTCCCTGTTACCATGAATCTTACAATCTTTCTGCCCCTCCTCTGCAATAAGCCCTGAGTCTTAGGTACAGAGGTTATTCTGTGGATGTGTCCGTTGAGACTAGGCTCCACAACTCTGCATTTTGGTCACTTGTAATTTTCCATAGTATTCCCAGTCTATAGCAAAGAGAAATTTCTTTGATGAGGGGTGAAAACTACACTTATCCCACTGAACTCTGGAAAGAGATGTTGATCCTAGAATTCTTATGTGGAGCAACAACTTAACAAAATAGCCATCTATTTTTCTGCTAGAGGCCTATGATCACATAGTATCAGCATAAAACATATAGTGTTATTGTCAAAAATTCTGATCAGCATTACATCCTATAGTTTATTGTGGTCAGACAATCTTCTGTGTCACTGAGAGATAAACTCTGCTGTCTATTTGCTGTTCCTAATACTTATTTTTTCCCACTAAGCACTCAAAGCAGCTGCTTTAGTTACATTTGCTCTATGAAGAATAGAACCACAGAACATCGTCAAGAAAGAGTATTACTGAGATCTTCTTGGGGGAAAATGGTGAATCAGACTGGTAAATATAGTATCCCATTATACAAGTGCCTGGTGTAGCATAAAGACAATTTTTGTGTAACATTTGAATAGCAGTGTTTAATTTATATTAGATGACATCATTTTTCCATTTACAGATGCAAAGAAGAGGCATCTTTTTGGTTTTTTTTGTTTTGTTTTGTTTTGTTTTGTTTTTTGAGACATGGTTTCTCTGTGTAGCCCTGGCTGTTCTGGAACTCACTCTGTAGACCAGGCTGGCCTCAAACTCAGAAATCTACCTGCCTCTGCCTCTGCCTCCCAAATGCTGGTGTTAAAGGCATGCACCACCACTGCCCGGTGGAAGAGGCATCTTCTAAGATTTTTCTTGTTAAATGTTTAGATAAAAGTAAACTACAGTGAGTAAGTGAGCACAGTTATTGCAAACATGGGAAACACCTTGGGAAAAATGAAGATTTGATTCCATCTTGCTTCTTATGGATGATGAAACTAATGCTCAGAAGATAGATGTCTTCTTTCATGTCCTAGTTGCTTTGAGAGGCAAAAATCCAGTCATTGCTAACCCATACCTGTGTCATACAGAATTAAAGTATATAAAAACTACATGGTAAGAAGTGACAAGATTCTGTCGACAATTTCACTGATTGCTCTTATGATTTAAAGTCAATCCTTGGATTAAAGTTTAGAAATTTTAATATGATTGTTTAAACACCTACCAGTGTATGGTATAGATGAGATGAAATATTCAAACTGAACCAGATTAAGTACTTAAATTTCAGTAAAAGTTATAATACTCTTCTCAAACATAAAAGCTGTGAACTTCATATGAGCTTCTCTTTGGTTCAAAACTGCTCATCACTCAGCCCTCCTGGTAGTCTACACCTGTAATCCAGCACTCAGAAGGTGGACGAGGGAGGGCTTTGCAGGTACAAACCTACCCTGGGCCACAGCGAGGCCCTGCCTCAAAACACCAAAACTGTTCTGCACTAAAAGATTGCATACTATAGACAGTATGGCAGCCAGTCAAATAACATCAACAGACATACATGGTTCCATCTGGTAAAGGGAGAGCAAACCAGAAGTGCAGATGGTTGCTTTCTTCCACAAACATAAGAGACCGAGAAGACAGAAGAAGCAACAGCAGCCATAGTCCACAGAAGTCAGACATTAGAAACAAAGATTTCTGGTCTAAGAAATGATCATTATTACGCTGTTTGCCATAATGTCTTTGCTGATGCCTTCAGCTCACTCTCAGAGCTTTCATCTTTCCCCCAGGCTCAGCAGCTTTTACTCAGAGACTCATCTAACAACCAGTTTGAAAATGACTTAAAGATAAGCTGTAGTGAGCACAGTGAAGGAAATAACTGTGGGCTTTCCATGGTGGATGGGCATTTACATTCTAATTTATTCACAAGCCAGACATGTATGGGTGTTAAAGATATGCTTTGGGAAAACTAACATTATAAAGGTCAACCCTGGAGTTACATGTCTAGCACATTTTAGACATCATTTTTAATGGCTCCTCCAGACATAAAACAAGGATAGATTTCCAAAAGACAGAAACAGGAGAACATCTATGGATGGTGAGGTACTGTTACTGTTCCCAGTAGGTACAACTGAAGAGAAAGATGAAGGAAAGAAGAGGAGGGAGAGGAGGGAAGGGGAGGGCAGGGGAAAGGAGGGGAGAGGAGGGAAGACTAACTGATTATCTGTGCTTTCGAAGACTTTATCTTCCAATACCTAAATAATGTCATTAGTTCTGTTCTACACTAAAAGATTGCATTCTATAGACAGCATGGTAGCCAGTCAAATGACATCAACAGACATCAACAGACATACGTGGTTCCATCTGGTACCAAGCCAACATAAGTAAAGATAGTTCTCCCTTCCACAGCAGATTTGAAACAATTTCTGTCTCTTTTTCTTTGGCCTTATATTGCTTATATCAAGCATGGCTTTTGTGGAGATGTCATGCCTTTCTAAGGATGTCTATCTTCTATCTTACTGTTCTGTAAAATGTGTTTGTTCAATAAGAGTTCTAGTGACTGCCAGAAATGCACTATGCTAGGCATTAGGAAGTAGTAATGAACAGAATACCATGTCTACAGTTCAACCTCAGGCCATCATAAGCTTTATTGAAAACTAAAGTGGAATGAGAGGAGACTGGATATTAGATGATTGAAGAAAATTCTCTGAGGAATTGATATCTGAGTATGATTATTTCAAAACAGAAATTCCTGAATCACTAGCACAATGTCAACCATACACATTTTTTAAAGAATGCTAAATAAAAACGCCCTTATAATTACAGCCAGAACAATTAAATGCCAGAGTGGTATCTCCAACCTAAATATGTCTAGTCTGGTTTCTGTCCTAACTCCTGGCACATACTGAAGCACCTTCTTGGTCATGGTGTGGTACCAGTGGGAGAAAAAAACCTGAGAAACTTAACCTTGACTCCAAACTAACTTCATTTTAGCTCAAAAATGAAGTAAACAGTAAAGAGAAACCATCATACTAATTCAGATTTCAAGTCTGCTCTTTTTAGCTGGTGCCAAATTTTCTGTTCCACAGCTTCCACATCTAAAAACAAGACAATAATATTATAACTTAGTGAGGATCGGTTTGATGGTAGAACTAAATCCCAAAATTAAGGAACTGGAGACAGGAGAATCAAGAATTTAAAGTCAGACTTGGATATATGACAAAATTAATCCAGCTACATAAGACTTTGTCTCAAACAACAACAATAACAAAAATAGTAGTAATAGTAGTAGTAGTAGTAGTAGAATTCACCATCCAAAATGAAATAGTAAAACTCAACATTCAAAGGATTTACAATAGTGATTTCTACATATCAACTCATCAAGTGTGGCATGGTAGCACCTGCCTATAATTCCAGCTCTCAGGAGGAAGAAGGCAGATCTCTGTGAGTTCAGGGCTAGCCTCTACAAAGCAAGGACAGCCAGGGATATACAGGGAAACCATGTCTTGAAAAAAAAAAAACCAAAACGATAACAAAGAACTCCTGGGATAACAGGCATGGTTATAGCTGCTTTTCTTTGCTTGCCTTGCCTTGTTTTGTTTGTTTTGTTTGAGATGAAATCTCATTCTGCAGCCCTGGGTGGCCTGGAACTTAAAATGTAGATCAGAATAGCCTCAAACACACAGAAATCCACCTGCCTCTGCCTGTTAAGTGCTGGATTAAAGGTATGAACCACAACATGTGGATATGACTGTGGTTTTTAAAGCTAATTATACATATAGTATCTTTGGTTACACTTGTAAAAAAAATATTCTTTATGCAATACCTGAGTTTAAAATCCATTCTCATAGTGCACAAGCTCCTGATGGCAAAGATAGCATTTGCTATATTCATTCAATTCACTCTCCCCAGCCCTAAAACAGCTCACCAAATTTTAATGAAGCATGCATTTCCCATAGTCATTGAGAAAAAACAGCTAGTAAACGTTTTCCCAGTAAAACTTGCCAATGGACACTGACTTAATTAACTGTAACTTAGAACTCACAATCTGTTCTCACAAAGAGAAGCTTATGACACGACTCACCAAGTTCTGTTTTGTAGAGCTGTCTTCCATAAATATAATCCCCTACTTCATGCTTCCATAGTCACCTACCACAGCAGGAAAAGTCCACCATGCTGATGCAGGTGAGCTATATTTGTTCCGCTTAGACATTTTTGACACCTACCAAGCCTAGACACTGCATCCACTAGAGAAAATGAACATTATCAGTGTTACCACCAAGATTAGGACATAATGCACACAGAGGACAGAAAGACTGGCTCTGCCAAGAAAGGAGAAGAAAGTTTCACAAAAGAATTGAATTTTTAGGCTGCCTCTTAAAATAGAGAATATTTTTTTCCAAGAAGAAAATTAAGAGGGAAATATTCATAAGCCATCATACAGACAGACAAATATGCACAAAGATCTGAAGAACTGTGAAAGAAGAGTAGAACACTATGACATATATGTGAGAACGTCAGAGAGACTGTATGGTGGTATGTTAATAAAATAGGATGGGATATTAAACTTGCATTTTACATATTTATAGATAGATAGATAGATAGATAGATAGATACAGGGATAGAGATAGAGATATATATAGAGAGAGAATACAGAAAAATATAGACAGAGAATGTATATTCTCTCCACACTTTAGTTCCCTTATATATTCAATAAAAACGTTTGATTGTCATGTTTTACTTAAAGGCACACATATTTCTTGACCACCTACTATGTTCTAGGCACTAATGAAACAGCAATGAGTATGACAAGCAAAATTTCCTGCCTTTAAAGAACTTACAATGTGGTAAAAAGACAACAAAGTTTAAGTCGGAAAATATTTGTGAGCTGGTGATGAGTGAGATGGAGAAACATAATGAAGAAGGGAGGATAGGAAGGGTGGGGACGAGGGAGCACTCACGAAGGACTGAAAGTCCCAGAGCTTGAGTAAGGCTGGTATAATACATATAAAGCAGTGAGGCCTATGTAGCTGGAGAACAAGGGGACTCTAGTTTAAGGACTGGAGACCAGAGGGATAGGATCAGATCATACAAGGCCCTGTGGGAACTACAAGGACTGTCTTCAAGTTAGGCTGTGATGAGGAGCCACTGGAAGAGAGATGCAGTGCATTTAAAGTACATTTAAAGTATCCTATACATTTAAAGTATCATTAGCTGCTAATCTGAAATGATGCTGAGGATGGACAAGAAACAGAGGCAACAGTAATGCAATGTTCTGGGCCACAGGGATGGATGAGTGTAAAGTGGTCTCCTTCTGTGTCTGCCTTCACAGTAGAGCTAACCAGATTGCCTGAGTTAAGGACTATCCCAAAACTTTAGGCATGTGGAACAGAGGAATCAGGGAATGAGTCTATAACACTGCAAGTGTCTATGTTTTGTCAATCTTTTCCTTTCATTGTGATAGAGACCTTTATTTAGAAACAAGTTTCACAAAAACTAAACGTATTTACTGTCTTTTAAATCACTCCTTGCCTTCAGAAAGCCTTAGAGTAAAGGAAAGATTATGATTAAAAAAAAGAAGAACTCTTTCTTAAAAATCCTACTAAAAGATCTAAAAGATGCATATAAAGAGCTGGCTCACCAGCTAAGAGAGCTGGATGCTATACACACACACACACACACACACACACACACACAAACACACACACACACACACAAACACACACGCGCGCGCGGCATATACTACTTATACAGATATATAAATTTTAAAAACACACCCAAAGAAAAATATTCACTTATTTCAAAGTCTCAATCTTTTTCCAGTTACTTATTTTTTTTATTCCCTCAATTGTATTGTGTTCCTATGTGTCTTGTAGATAAGCAGATGTTGAACTGCTGGTGCAATTCTGGTCCTCAAAACAATCTTCTTATCAGAGGGAGGAAGAGCCAAGACATATCCAGAACTGGGCTGGTGTCACTTGAAGTTCCTAACTTCTCTGTGTTGTCTGCATGTGCACAGGCTGCATGAAGGCTTCAGAGCAATGAAGGAATGCTGACAGTTCTCAGAGCAAACCCATTCCCTTTATATCCTGACCTCTGTGTATCTGAAACACAGAACTCCAGCTTCTACTTACTGATCAGCTGTGGTACAGTATGTTCTTAGTCTATAAAATCTTAGAGTCAAACATACTTAGTAAAGGTGATTTTTGATAGTCATTCTCTGAATGGATGGATGAATTTTGGTAAACACTAGTATAGTACAAAATCCATAAACATGTTTTGTAAGTAAATGGTCCCAGTACATGGAATGGAGCCTAGGCTGTATGTGTCCTTTGAAAATAGACAGTCTGTGGAATGCTAACATTTCTGGAAAAAAACTGATTAGGTGTTGTCTGGGAAGAGATGACGTAAAAGACTAAATGAGCTCCAGCACATTCGATCGTCTAGTCTGCTCCAACAGTTCATTTAGAAGCTGACTTGTCTTGCCTATCATACAGCATACCCCCAATACCGAATGTTGTTTTCCGTAACGAGAAAAGCAAAGCTTTTCACTTTTTCACTTGCCATTAGGTTGTTAAACATTCTTAATTCATGTCAGTATTTGGAACTAAGATTGTACAAACACATGTCATGAAAGTTCACAGCCTACTTCATCTTCATCTAGGAAATCTTTACACAACACTGGAGCTGGTGTCCTGATGTCAGTCATAAAAACATACACATTGTGTATGTATAATATATGTACATATTATTATATTTTTAGTAAAAAATAAAAAATTAATATTGCATTTTCTTCAACAATAACATGTCTCCAGTAAATCAAAGCACACATTTCACAGTGTTTTTATGGAAACTAAACAAGTTGTTAATGGCACGAGGCAGCGCCCCCCACACACAGTACAGAAAGGCAGCAATGCATCCCAAATGCATGTGTGCACTGTGAGAGAAGAGCATCTAGGGACATTTATTGTCACTAATTTCTGTTTTTCATTTCTACTCTCAAAACCAGTGATCAGTTCATGGCTGCAGTGGACATGAGGCTAATAGAAGGAGAAGGCGGCATAAGAATCTCATAAAATTTCCCCACAGTTAAGACAGGTATTTTTCTGTCCTGTCCTGTCAGGGTTCTGTGGCTTGGGTTTAATAAAACATACTTCCGTGATTGCCAGCCACCTTCAGGACACGGTTCAAACACTGCTGGCCATCTTCACTCAGGAAAGACTCCCAGGGATGGTTCTTCTTCCACACAACTCTCACTGCTGATTCACTTGTCCTGTGCCCCAAAGATGCTGTGAGTAGATAAGGAAATGAGGCAGCAAGTGTCCAGATCACACGCCACCACAGAGAGGCCTCCAGACATCAGAAACATGCCTTCCTTTCTGCATTTTATGGTATTTGTGCCACTTGCCACCTCCTTCAAATTTGCTACAGTTTTTTTCTTGTCAAAACATATATTCAAAATAAAAATATTATTATTAAAAACATATATTAGTTTCTTACATAGCTTTCTGTTCTTTTTACTAAAGAAGGTAACGTAAGAGTTTACTACTTTAGAGCTCACATGCCTTATATCTACTGTTCATCTGAGCATCAAATACAGCTCTACTCCTAATACTGGAGTGAATAGGAAACACCATGACACACACAGACTTTTAAACCAAATGAGTAAATATACTACAACAAAAGTACGGAAAAGTGGTCAAGTATATTGTTCCCATAATGAGATGGCTTCATAAATACTCATATTAACTGTAGAGTAACGAAATACCAAATCCATGTGGGATGCTCACTGAGTCAGCTGCTGCTTGTGGCACTCAGTACATCCAATCCCATGCCCTGGGACCTTAGTCATTGGGTTAAGGTCCAATACATTGTCTCCTTGTAATGGATAGAATATGGCTAACACACTGAACTTCTTAAGCTGATTGTGAATATATATACATAACAGAGTTGACTGCTCAGAGCTCCACAAAGTAACTACTACCTTTGAGGGCGGTCCAAATAAATGACTACTCTCCAGCAGTTAGTCCTGGTTGCCCTGGGCCATGTCCTTCTTGTGAACCAAATGCTGAACTTAAAAAGTACAAAATCTGATATGCTGTACAGATCCTTGGCTGACCTTTTATTCTGTTTGTTTGTTTGTTTGTTTGTTTGCTGAAATAGAATCTGGCTGTAAGCTTATGGTATTGCTCCTGCATCACCTCATTAGTGCTGGTATAACAGACATGCACTGTCATGGCCAGGTGGTATTTTTATTTGATAAATAAGTATCACAGTAGTGATAAATTACTCAAACATTTTAATAATGTATCTGTGGTTGGTAATGAAGCAATTATTAAGAAACCTATCATAATTGTAACATTTATTTATATATAACACTTATTTAAAATGGGAATTAAAATTTGTCTCAAACTCTCAGGAAAGCTATTAGAAATTTATTATACCTCATTTACATATGAGAAAACTGAGGCTTAAAAAGATTAAATCACTTGACCAAGACTTTAAAACATGAAAATTATAAAATCAAGAATTTAAATCTAATGCCACATCAATTTCCCACTTGGAGACACTATAAATAATGGTGGGCACCTGAGTCAGGGGTCTGTACGAATATGTTTTGAATGGCTTTGTGACACAGAGCACTACTTACTTTTTGATCTGTGAATGACAAAGGAAAAACTAACCACGCTTCTTCTCTTCCTCTTCCTCCTATTTCTCCTTCCCTCTTTCTTCCTCCTTCCTTCTTCCTCCTTCTTCCTATTATAAAGGTGGTTCACACTTAGGGAGATCTAGATAACTTCAGAAACCAACATGGTGGATATTTCAACATTACCTGACACTATGATCCTACACACTCTACCTATTAAAACAAGCCACAGAAGCTCAACATGATAGCTGTACTCCAGAAAAGCGCTACTTGAAAACTTTAACTTTATTACTCCTCAATCACTAGTAAATAATTAAAAGTTAACATATACAAAAGTGCCTCGATATTGATGAGCCAATCCCTGTTTACTAACTGCATTGTATACTATTTCATTCATTTCATTGTACACTGTTTCATTTCAAACTTAGGGGGCATTTACTATTACCCCCCACTTTACTCAACAAAAAAAGCAAACAAATTTCTAACAGTAAGTTTAAACTTCAGTATAGTAACTCAAAATCTAGTGTTTTTAACCACATCTAAAAGTAATAAACCAAAAGACTTCTGCTCCCAGTATCTTAAAACCTAGATCAGTTGAGAATGGTGACATGAGACTTTAATGCCAACACTCAGGAGGCAGGGGCAGGTAGATCTTGGTGACTTCGAGGCCAGCCTGGTCTACATACTGAGATCCAGGACAGCCAGGAATACATGGTGAGGAATACATGTCTCAAGCAAGCAAACCACCCTAGAGAATCTGAACAAACAGAGGCAAAGAGAAGGCTATGTGGTCTTTTTGGGGAGAGGGGGATATTTAAACACAAATGCACAAATTCTGGTCCCAGACTAAAAAGGGTTTTTTTAATGAGAATTAAATTGAATCCTGAATATCAAAAACTAGAAACAGATATGCATAATAAAATAAATTTTAAGGCACATTATAAAACATGTTCATAGCAGTCATAATTGTTTGGAGAGAAAAACAATTATAAAATAAGGAATGGAGTAAATGGAGAAAAGGCACAGCCTGGTTCCAAAATATTCTATAGAGTTAGACACATTCTTAGGTGTCTGGGCAGGGGGAGGGGGAAAAGAATTTAAGTTATTTTTTATAATCTAATCCAATCGCACTAAGCACCATTCACCCAACAGAAATATGGATTTTCATGATCAATGCCTAACATTGTAGCACAGACAACTAATAAAAACAAGCAAAGAGTAGTAATTTTGTGACTACACCTAGAAACCAAAGCATTTATTAAAAAAATCAAGACTTCTCACCCTGGGTTCAAAATCAGTGCATTTCTGTGTACACAGGCTTTTCTCTCCTGAAATAGAATATATCTTCAAGGGCTGGGGAAGGAGGGTAAGCTGAGAAAGCAATCAAGAATGGCAGCTCCCAGGAGCCTATCTACTTAGGCCAAAATAAAGTGTCCAGATTCTGTGGGGAGTGCCTGCATAGCTCAGGGCTGTCAATACCATATTCCATCCCCACTGCCCCTAAGTGACCTACTTCTTGCAAATTTATGTCAATGTAAACAGTGTTATATTCGATACTCATTTATTATAGAATCAGACAAGGGAAGCCTGACACTGCTGGTTTCCTATATCAGGTACACCTGTGTGAATCTTGCATACATACAGATTGAAAAATATTTCTAATTTACTCAGACTGTCTTTAAGTTCTTTCTAGCACTGTCTTATTCTTTTTATCACTAAACTTTGGAACTAGAGTCCCTAAGAACTGCATTGCTGTATGGCCCAAGATGAGACATTCCACTTCCCATACCTTGGAAGAATGGTAAATGTATAACCACTTGGTAGACAAAGACCTAGGATGTAGGAGACAGTGGCAGGAGGAGGACATCAACTCAGCCACAAAACCCCCTACATATTTGCAGCAGGTGTGCAGCTTGGTCTTCATGTGGATTGCTCAACTATCAGAGCAGGGGCTGTCTCTGACTTGGTTGCCTGCCACTGGATCCCTTTCCCCTAGCTTGACTGTCTGGTTGGACCTCAGCGGGAGAGGATGTGCTTCAATTTATCCCAGGACAAGGTGTTACCCAAGGGAGGCTTCCTCTTTTGAGGAGAAGGGGAGTAATGGGTGAAGGGGTTTGTGAGGGTGGGACTAGAGGGGAGGAGGGAGGGGCTGCAGGTAAATTGAATTGACTAATTAATTTGACAGCTTTTGGCAGCAAACTTAGTTCTCAGTTTTTAAATGACAGCATTTAACTAAGCAAACACACTATGACAAATATTAGGAAGATACAGAAAGACCAGAGTAACCCAGGGCAACCAGAAATGCAAAGCTTGCTCTTCTCAGTCAAAAGGAAAATTGAGTTTATTTAGAAGTGAAGTCTTTGATCAGGATGTAAGGTGAATAAATAAATAATGAAAAATAAAGAAGGAAACTGAAAACAAAAAGTGAAGTCTTTTTATAAAAAAAATCATGCTGCAGAAAAAAAATAATAATCACAGCTCCAAGTCATCATAAGCATCTGAGATTACTTATCATTTTGGCCAGCTCCTCTAAAATTCTGAATCCCCAACAATGCAGCTACATCTGATTTTTTAAAAGGAACTATACCCTCGGCTTTCATATAATGCACAGCAAATAACTGAGCTGGTTATAGCTATAACATTCTAGTTTAATTACATATTAACTATATATCAACTAGATGTATATTATTCCAAAACCTTTTGATGGTGGCCAGTGTTTTATGTCAGTAGCATATAGTTAATAGTCACTTTTGTTCCCAAAATATATTTGTATAAATGAAGTTTCTATACTTCAAAGCCCAAATTCACAAGGAAAGCACCTTCTAAATCTTACTGCTGTAAGCTTGTTTTTCTGAGCTGTTATTATAGATAATAAGAGACTTCATTCCACGGGTTGTATAATAACACATTATAAATTTTGCACTGGTTTTTTTTCCACTAACTCTTGTGATGGCAAAACCATTTTTCTCAAAGCTGATTGGTTGTGCATGTCTACAACAGTGCTTAAATGTGTTCCTGCTATCAAGCCTCCTGACAAGGAGGGATCTTTTTATGTTAAGTCTTTTGGGTACTGAACATGACACCTTCTTGAAGAATTTTTGTTTTATTATTAAGAAATAAATGTGTCTTGCTCCTTGGCTCTCCCTGGCTTTAGCAGTTTGTAGTCATTTCTACCACAGACCATTAAGAACATATTTCAAAGACAGGTTAACGGGGTTCAAGTTTACTTTTTATATAGTGCAGCTTCTAAGTGGCGTTGGGTGAGTATCAAAGATTATCAACGTATATTGTATAGTGCCAAGTAATATCCTTGTTTCTAGATGTTTGTTAACTTTCCTATTGTATTTATGATGTTTCTAAGTCACCTTTATAGACTAACTTTGATAAAAGTTTCGACTCTTCGTTTATTTGGTGTTTGTTTCTCTTGTAGGTTTTCTCCCAAACTACTCTGACCTCCTTAACACTGTACCTTTGCACATTTTCCATAAAGAAGTTTTGTCAACAATGCACTAGCAGTGTGTCAAAATACGATGCCTATCTCATTTTCTCTCTGATTTAGCTCTCATCCTAATCTTAAAGCTCCGAAGACTAAGCTCGGTTTTGAGGACCCTCTCATAAGGGTATGGTTGAATAAATGATTAATGTGACTTGAGCTACCCTTAGAGGTGATGACCCTTAGAGGTGATGACCCTTAGAGGTGATGCTTTGGTATGTTTCACTTATTTGCTCTCTTTCCAAATTGGAGTTTCTTCTCATGCAAATATTCTTATTTTTCCCAAAAGGCTTATGAAAGTTTTGGTGAAAGCATGTTGCTGCTTCAGTGCAGAAATACGACGTCTCCTCCAAAGCCGTGTAACTTGGTGAGTATTCCCCTCACTTGACTGTTATCTCCTCATTCAGACTATAAAGTTCATTAAGTGCACTTAAGAGAACAACTCTCACTTAAGTATGTAAGACAATGTGGAAGATGTAAAACTTTATAGTCAGACTTCAGAGCATCCTCTGAGTATTATTTTCAATCAAAAATATGATCAAAAATAATCAAAAAATCAGCTGTTGTTCAGTTATGTTCTTTTATGGGTAGAAAATAGTTTAGCAAAAACAAAGACATTGTTTATATACACAAAGAAAGTGAGATGTCTCCTTTCATGTATACAAAATCCAGAATCACTGTTAATCAACTACAAAGATGAGATCAAATATGTGCCTGATGGACACCCTGGGATTTTCAAAAGCCGTGATCCACAACCCTCAAGGTGTTTAGAAAGGAGATCCTCTACCCACTCTCTTTTCATTTCCTGTGGCTTTGTAACCTAAACTAAATATACCAGCTTCAGCGGGAACTTTTCTAAGGAAGAGACAAAAATCCACATTTCTGCCTCTTCGTTCTTAATTTACCCTCACAAGCCTTTGAGCAAAAGTGTATTTTTAGGTCAGGTCATAACAATATTAAAAATACAAATAGAGGAAAAGAGGAAAAATTTAACACTGTGGGATTCTACAGTTTATTTCATTAGAACATTAACTAATTTCTATATAATGCAGTGTTAGATGCAGTATCTTAGAAAACTTTAGTCCTAATTTTTGATGTGTGCATTCATTGAACCTGAAGGTATGAACACTGAATGTGGACCTTGCAATGCCTTTCTAAACCAACTTGGCAGAGAAAACTCAGAATGATAAATACTAAGGGTTTTCAGATTATAAATGATCTCCCCCATCCCCTATCCCCTATCTCCCCAACACCATCATCTTTCCTTCTCAGTCTGACTTTGGTAATTAATGTCTCCAAATTAACA
This sequence comes from Apodemus sylvaticus, assembly GCF_947179515.1. Classification (NCBI taxonomy): domain Eukaryota; kingdom Metazoa; phylum Chordata; class Mammalia; order Rodentia; family Muridae; genus Apodemus; species Apodemus sylvaticus. Next base: position 20,930,470 of record NC_067482.1, on the reverse strand, counting down.
TAAAGTCACAGTAGAATCTCTTTTGATTTCTGAACTCTGATAGAAAAGCAAAGATGCTAGTACCTAACTGCAGAGAGCCAAAAGCACAATCATTTTAATGTCACAGATAATATTCAAATTTATATTTTAGGTACCAAATGTAAAGATGGGTCTCCTTGTTTTCCTTGGTCTGCTTGGTGTCTCTGCTGCCATGCCAGTGAGTATTTACATCTATGTTGGGCCTTTCCTTGGTGTTCTGTTGTTGCATGACTCAGGGACAGCTGACAGATTATTTCAGCTAAGGCTCTGCATTTCTCCCTCAGTTCCAGATGCCAATGCCCCGAATGCCTGGATTTAGCAGTAAAAGTGAAGAGGTATGTATTACACTCTGTACAGGATGAGACGTGTGCCGCCCCATCTAAAAGGTCAGGAAAAGGAGAGTATTGGTACTTTTGGGGAGTGGGTGGGTTAGTGAACAGGGGGAAGGGGATGAGATTGGAGTTTTCAGAGGGGAAACGAGGAAAGGGCATAACATTTGAAATGTAAATAAAAAAAATATCTAAGAAAAAATTCTTATGAATAGACAAAGGGGGGTAAAGTTCAAAGTGTATTAAAATCAAAGGAAAAACTGTCCTCCCCTACTCCCCCTGAGCCTATTTAAGTGTTTCAGTGTTGGTTTAGGTTAAAATTTAGTAGTTAGCTCTGGGGCCAGTTTTATTCCCTAGTAAAGAGCCATTTGTACCTCGGAGTGTTATGAAGTACACACTTGTTTATATCTTTACCATAAGTCAAACTAGTTATCATTAGTCAAATTTCATGTTCATAAGAAACAAGAATCTTTGTATGTTTGCTTGGGTGTTTTATTTTGGTTTTGAGACAAGATCTCTTTATAATATAGCCCTGGATGTCCTGGAACTCTCGTCTTTCCTTCTTAATTTGGCTTTGGTAATTAAGGTCTGCTAGTTAATACAAAATCACAATAGAATCCCTTTATATTCGTGAACTCTGCCTCAAAGAAATACAAAGAAGCTAGTGCCAAAGTAACTGGAGTTATATAGACCAGGCTGGCCTTGAATTCACACAGATCCATCTGCTGGGATTAGAGGGGTGCCAGAGAAGCAGATATCTTTTTACCATGGAATTATCTTGTTCTAAAATCCTGAATTCTAAATAAACAACATTCAAAATCTCCAAAGTAAATTATGTTTATTTTCTATTATTCTATATTGATTCAATATGAAGTCTGACATCAAATTCAAGAATTTGATGGAGGCTGGAAAATTAGCTCAGTTAGTAAAGAGCTTGTGTTACAAGCTTGAGTCTGATCCCCAGAACCTCCAAGTCTGGTGACATTCCCCTGTAATCCCAGCACTGGCAGTGGAGATCAGAGGATTCATGGAGCTCCCTGGCAAGCCAGTGAGGAAGGAAAACCCAAAATCAGGAAGCCCCAGATCCTAATAAAACTTAGTCACATAAGAGGAGGTAGATAATCCTAAGGAACACTATCTAAATGCCACCTTCCATAAGCACACACATGAACACATATACAGCCCTGTGTACATGGGGCTGAAGAGATGGCTCAGCAGTTATGAGCACTGGATGTTCTCCCAGAAATTAGGGATTTGATTCCCAGGACCCACATAATTATCTGTAACCCCAGTGCCAGGGAGTTTGACACCATCTTATGTCTTCTTTGGACAGCAGACACACACTCTAACGCACAGACATATGTGCAGGCAAACACTCATACTCATTTAATAAATGTTTAAATTTTTAAAAAAGTATACATGTACAAAAATTACATACTCCAGAACTTTTTAATGAATACAAATTTTAAGCTCATATATAATTAAAAAATTATGACTATTGTGTCTTCAAACCATGAACTCAACTTATTTCTTCTGTTTTATGAGTTAATTTGAATAAAGGCTTTTCATTTTCTGCCACATTAATGGATTTCTTTCATTTCAGATGATGCGATATAACCAATTCAACTTCATGAATGCCCCACCAGTAAGTCCTTTGTACTGCTTCTGACACTTTCTTTTTTATATCCAGAAGCTGTGTTATCTTTGTCTTAGCTGATAACAATGCTAATCACCATCCACCTGGCTTAGTTAAAAGATAACCGTTAAAATAGTTTCAAGGAGAAAAACCACTTCACTTGCTCCTAGTGACAAACATTGTCCTTATTCATTTCTGGTTTATTTTTCCTACAATTGAACATCATCTACTAATAACAAATATTCTTTGTGTCTCGGAAAACTTTGTTCTAACTAAAGTTCTAGGAGCTCTTTCAAGAGTAATGGCAACAAACACAGGATAGTGGATACTGTTCAAGGAGAAAACTCTATTTGTGTTATCTTACACAATTCTAAAACTGTGAATCTTTTTGTATTTTGCTGGAGTGAGCATGGGATATTCTTGTGGTTGTATGCTAATTCTAGAGCAAACTAAACCATGACCATCAAGAGATCTTCTGAAAAAATTCTGACAAAATGGCCCAAAAGTGCCTATCTCATGATACTCTCGTGACACGATTAAAGGCTTCATCAATTCTCTGCTAACCTTTCTGTTCAGTGATTATCTTAAGGTCTTTACCTAAAGTCATCGTTTTCAATGCCCCCCCCTTCTAGATTCTGGTTGGCCCAACTTTCCTTGCTGTTTTTGTGTCTGTGAACTGAAATTTCCACCAATGTAAAATCATGCATCTGTTTTGGGGCCTTGCTTCTTTGTTGTTTGGTTGGATTTGGTTTATGTTATTTTGGTTTAGGTTATTTTCGTTTTGGTTGTTTTATTTAATTTTCCTCCCATTTTACCTGGCCTTATATATAGCAAGTCATATGAGTTTTGAATTTGTCATAATTTCCATAAATATATATATATATATATATATATGTACACATATATATACATATATATGTATATATATATACTCAGAAAAAACATAGGATTTTTTGGTGGTGGTGCACCCCAAAAGTCTCCACACTCAGGATTTCAGTGACATGAAGATTGCTGTGTGTATGCATGTGTGTAGACAAAATGTGTGTATTTGTGTATGCGTGTTTCAGAAAACAACTTAGAGCATCAGTACTTGCCTTCCACCTTTTGTGAAACAGTGTCTCTTTGTTGTTTACCCTGCACATACCAGTCTACCTGGACCATGAGCCTCCAGGAATTCTTGTGTCTCCATTTCCCATCTCACCATAGGAACACTGGGATTATCACACTATCGTGCCCAACTTTACATGCATGGTTTCTGGCGAGACATTTGTGCAGCAAGCACTTTGCCCACTAAGCCATTTTCCAGCCCACCAAGTTCTTGAACTGGTATCTCTTAGTGTGCACTTATTTGATTAGTGTGACAGGCTTTCTAGAAAACTGAGATCTCATTCAGTAGGACAAAATGAGATAAAGTCTTCATTAAAGATCTTAGACTCAAATTCTACTGGATTTTTAAGCTTCTTGACTTGGTTTTGGAAGCTTGACTTTAGAAGATGGGGCAAAACTGGACTTCAGTCTCATTCACTGTTCCTGCTTTTGCTGCTCTTTCAGATGATGCCTATGGGCCCATATGGAAATGGTATGCCAATGCCTCCACACATGCCTCCACACATGCCTCCACAGTACCCTCCATACCAGATGCCCATGTGGCCTCCACCAATGCCCAATGGATGGCAGCAACCCCCAATGCCCAATTTCCCAAGCAAGACTGATCAAACCCAGGAGACTGCAAAACCCAACCAGACCAATGCACAAGAGCCACAGCCACAAAAGCAACCTTTAAAGGAGCCACCCAATGAAGCAGCACGGGCCAAAGATGAAGCCCAGCCACCTCAGGTGAGGCTAGAGCAGAGAACTTCCATATCAGATGCATGAGCATACCTTAAAAGAGAGGTTCACACCTTTCCAGCATACATGCTGCCTCCAAAATCATTACAGGTATTGTTATGTAAGAATATGATATTTAATTTTGACATTTATCAAAAGTTGCCTGGCAGGTCAGTGCCAACCTTATTTAGTTCAATATTACACAAATATTGTTGTGTTAAAGATCCTTTTAAAACACAGAATCAAGCTGTGTTTGTGGGATATGCCAATAATACCAGCAATACGAAGGCTGAGGTGGGATCATAGGCAGACGGCTATCATGGTTATGTGATAAGATAGTCTTTAAAAATAAATAAAAATAAAATATAATACAGTCTTACAATATAGAGGCTCAAGACTACTAGCAGAAGAGTCAGGAAAGAAAGATCAAGTTCTACTCCAGCATTCATTAGTCAGATGATGTTGAGGAAGACACCTTACCTTTCTAGACTTATTTCCCCATAAAGAAATTAAATGGCTTTTAATTTATTTTAAGATCTATATGTTGATGCTACACAACATTTTTCTGAAACTGCCACTACTTTCAGTACTTCTAGATGACGCAAATTCAGTCATAACATAAGGCAAGAAGATGTAAAACTGGTTTCTCCAGAGTTCCTGCTGTATGGAACTTCAGAAATAGTGGCTTTTGGTTGTTTATTATCACATAGATATATTTATAATTGTATAAATGAAATGCAAAACTTAATAAAAAGGCACTCCTAGATTTAAATCCTGGTTTCAGTCATTCCTCTGCCATTTGGGGCAACTAATTTCTCTAACCTTCAGCTTCTCAAGCAAACTGAGAATAACAATGATGCATGGTTTCTGAGATCTGAAAGAGTTCCAGAACCAACTATTTGAATACAAGTGTTTAATAATTACCCAAAACATGCAGAGAGGGAGGGAAGGAAAGGGGGTAGAAGAAGAGAAAGAGAAGGAGATTTGATGAAAACAAAAATACAAGCAGTCTCCAGTTTTAAAATAATTATTATCAATTTCTGTCATTTCTCATTTTCAATTTCACTGCCAGATAACTCTAACTTGTCTTTCTTTCCAGCCATTCCCATTTGGCAATGGACTTTACCCCTATCAACAACCACCATGGCCAATTCCACAGGTAAGAACATTCTATATGCTATAAATTAAAAATAATATCAGTATGTAAGACTAATATAAGTTCACATACTGACAGTCAGCAGAGAGTATGAAGCAAAATCAAGTTAGTAATTATTCAGAAATAAATGATTAAAAATTGAAGATATTTTTTACTCACACCAATTTACAACATGAACGAAGCCACTAATAACATAATTTAACAATTTAATTTTAGCCAGGCGGTGGTGGCGCACGCCTGTAATCCCAGCACTCTGGGAGGCAGAGGCAGGTGGATTTCTGAGTTCGAGGCCAGCCTGGTCTACAGAGTGAGTTCCAGGGCAGCCAGGGCTATACAGAGAAACCCTGTCTCAAAAAAACCAAATCCAAAAAACCAAAAAAGAAAAAATTTTAATTTTAAATGGTAGTGCTATAATGTCCTCACAAAATAAATTAAAATATATACAATGAATATCATAATTTAATATAGTGCATAAAAGCACTAAACAAGACAGGTTTAAAACTAAGAAGCAAGCCATGGTTACCTCCATCATATATTTTTCTAACAACAGATACGTCATTATAAACAAGTCTGCAAAATAATACATGAATTCTCAAAGAGTTCTTAAAGTTTAAAATTAACAATATAAAGTATAATACTTAACTTATTTGAACAAAAAGAATAGTAAACACAGTGGTTCTCAATGTTCCTAATACAAAACCCTTCAATGCAGGCCCTCATGTTGTCGTGACCCCCAACCATAGTATTTTCATTGTTACTTCATAACTGTGATTTTGCTATTGTCTTATTATTATTATTATTATTATTAACTTTGATTTTAAAGACAGCATTTTCAAGACATAATTCACATATAGGGTTTTTTTATGTCCTTGGTGCTGTGGGCTTATCGTCCCTAGTTCCAGAATATTGTCACCACCTCTAAAGTAAGCACGGCACTCCTTTGCAGACCCCCATGTTCCCTGTCCCATTATTGTCTTATTATAATGTAAAACTGTGTTTTCCGGGCTCTTAGGTTCCCTCAGTGAATGGGTCACTCAAACCCTGGAGGGGTGCAACCCACAAACTGAGAACCACCAAGTAAGACAAGCTGTTGAAAACAACTACACACCAACAAGTAGTCAGTGACTGGCTCTGAAACAGGTTTTCCCTGCTTATAATTTACTGACCAAGAGGGTTTTAATCAGGAAAAATTCACTCCTTACTTTTTTTCCTTAAAAGGGTGGCTTTTGCCACATTGAAGTAAGGAAACATAGGCCATTCCAGATAGGGTTTTTGTTGTTGTTGTTGTTGTTGTTGTTTTTGTCTGTTTGTTTGTTTTTGGATTTCTTTTTTTTTTCCAAGACAGAGTTTCTCTGTATAGTCCTGGCTGTCCTGGAGCTCACTCTGTAGACCAGGCTGGCCTCGAACTCAGAAATTTGCCTGCCTCTGCCTTCCAGAGTGCTGGGATTACAGGCGTGCGCCACCACTGCCCTGCTTTCCAGATAGTTTTAAAGCAACATGATTTTCATGTTGAAATGACTATTAATCTCATCTACATCAATCTCTTGATGAGAAGCAAAAACTGCTTCTCAAACCTTGCTACTATAAGCTTTCATTTCTTTAAATTTAATATACTCTTATTCTTTTAACCTTTGACATTAGTATACAAAATAATGGTTTCATTCTAGGCCTTTCTCTCTCTCTCTCTCTCTCTCTCTCTCTCTCTCTCTCTCTCTCTCTCTCTCTCTGTGTGTGTGTGTGTGTGTGTGCATGTGTGTGTTATGGTATGTCTGTGTTAGTGTGTGCACAAGTGGGTGTGGATGCCTATGCACATATGTGGAGGCCGGAGGATGGAGTTGACTGTCTTCCTCAACCACTCTCCACCTAGTTTTGAGACAGGGTCTCCTACTGAATCTGGAGTTCACATCTTTGGTTAGGCAAGCTGGCAACCATCTAGGGATCTGCCCATCTCTAATCCCAATGCTAGAACTGTGGATGCACATGGCCACACCCAGCTTTTTATAGGGGAAGGTCCTGGGAACTAATCTCTCAGGTCCTCAGCTTGCATGGAAAGCACTATTCCACCCGAGCTGTCTGCAGCTCCTCCTCACAGCACTTGCACACTCATTTGCCTTCTTACTCTCTTCTTAGTCGGCCTCTTCACCAACTACATTGTCTCCTCCTTGACTCCTCTTTTGCTGGCTGCTTACTTTGTTTCTAAAAGGTCCTACTTTTGCTTTCATGACACATATTTCCTTACTCTTCTCCCCTCCCTCTCACTTCCTTTAAGGTCTTTCCATCCCCTCTCATGGGCACTCTTCTACTTTACTGAGTTCAACACATGTATGCAAACACACACACACACAATCTAGAATCCACATGTAAGCAAAATCATGACATTTTTCTTTTAAACTCAAACTTATTATGCTTAACATAATGATCTCCCATTTTCCCAGAAATGTCATTATTTCATTTTTTAATCATTTTATGATTAAAATTCCCTGTGTAGCCTGGAAGTGGTGGAATATGCCTTTAATCCCAGCACTTAGAAGGCAGAGGCAAGCAAATCTATTTGAGTTCAAGACCAGCCTGGTCTACAGATCAAAGGCTATGCAGAGAAATCCTGTCTCAATAAATAAATAAATAAATAAATAAATAAATAAATAAATAAAAATTCCTTATGTAAATGCACACTGTCTTTACCCATTCACCTGATAATAGATATTTAGACAGATTCTACTTGCTAATCATTGTAAATAAGTTTAAGAATCGTGATATGTCGAGTGCTACAGATACAACCTCAGAAATGGTCCAACTAGGTCAAACAGACAGCTCTATTTTTAGATTTGTGAGTAACTTCCACTCTAACATCCGTAGTGGCTGTGTCACTCCATATTACCACCTGTAGTTTCAAACAGTTCTCTTCCCCACATCCTTGAGAGCATTCCATAACATTTGTCTGCTGGAATGAAAACCTTTCAATGTTAAGATGAAATCTTAAATTAATTAATCTGACAGTTAAGAAAGTTCAATAGTATCATAATTACTGGCCATTTGTATCTTTCTTTTAATTAGTGTCTCTCCACTCCATTAGACTATTTACTATTTCTTTTAATGTTCAATCTTTACAGTACCTTCTATATTCTTCGCATTTATCTGTTATGTATAATGGGCACTGATTCCTTCCCACTCTGTAGACTGTGCCTTCACTCTGATGATTGCATACTTTGATGTGCAAAAAGCTCTTTAATGTCACGAAATCCTCCCATTTTTCAATTCTTGGGAGCCTACTGTGCTACTGGAGTCTTTGTCAGAAAATTCTTAACATGTCTGCATCTTAAAGTATTTTATCTGTGTTTTCTTTATTAGCATCAAAGATACAGGTCTTATACGTAAGCTTTCCATCCCTTTAGAGTTGGGTTTGGTGTAAGGTGAGAGATAAGGACTTAGTCTAACTCTTCAACAGGTGGATATAGTTTTCCAAGCACCATTTGTTAAAGAAGTTGTCTTTTTTGCAATGTATGTTTTTGACCCCTTTGTTGAAAATTGAGTGTTTGTAGCTGTGTGGGTTTAATTCTGGATTTGATTTTCTATTTTTTCTAGGTTTTTTTTCTATTTTCTGTCTGTACAATGTCATTCTAGCTTAGTTACTATAGCTCTGTACTGTAGAGCTGTATCAGGTATAGTGACATTACCAGAATTTCTCTTTCTGTTTAGAATTTTTCCAATTATTTTAATCCTTTGTGTTTTCACATAAATTTTATAATTTTTCCTATTTCTGCAAAAGATATAACTGAAATGTTGATGGAGATTGAATTAAGTATAGAGATCACTTTTAGTAATATGATTGTTTTTATAATCTTAAGTTTGATAAATCCATGTACATTTACATTTCTTATGTAAAGTTCATATGTGAACTTTAATTTATTAAGAAAATTAGCTTTAAATGTACACAAAGAATATTAAATATAATATTACAATTTGATCTCATATCAAATTGTGTGTGCTAATATAGATACTTGGAGCCCACTATCACTCAAATATTAATATCTATAGCTATTTTTCTTTCTCCTTTCTCCTCCCTCTCTTCTTCCCTCCCCTGAGATAGTGGTGTAAAGTAATTGAGACATGTGGATATTTTTAGTAAGATAGCCTCAGATCGTCTTACAGATTTATAAGAACAGTATCACAAATGGATCACACATAGCGATAGGCAGATAGTCTAATGACTCAGGAGCACAAAGTTCACAAAACAATGTATCATCACTAATGAACCAATTAAACATACCTCCTGTCTTACAAACAAATGGCAACATAGAAAGTGCTTGCCAGGCCGAGGAGTGAGCTCAGTGGGTAAAGTGCTTGCTGCACAAGCATGAAGACATGTGTTCAGATCCCCAGCACTCCCTCTCCACCTAGTGCTGGGGTGACGAGAAGACAGGAGAATCCCGGTTCTGGCTGGCTCAGCTACTCTAGCCAACCAGTGACCCCTATGTTCAATGAGAGATCCTATCTCAAAAGATAAAGCGAAGGAGGAAAGAAGAAGACATCCAACATCAACCTCTGGCCCCCACACACATGTGCACATGCACATGTACACAAGTACACATGGACACATACACAAGCACACATAACACACACAATCATACACATAAACACACATACACAGACACACACAATCATATACACATTTTTAGTCAGATCTAATGGCGCACAACTGTAATCCCAGCACTTAGAAGGCTGAGGCAGGAAGACTGCCATGAACTCGAGGACAGCCCAGATACAAATGATGCTGATATAAATCAAGATCCTGCCTTAAACACAAAGAAAGGGAAGGAAAGCGGTTGGCTGCTATGCTCACTGTGCCTTTCATCTTTCAGCGGGGACCACCAACAGCATTTGGACGGCCGAAGTTCAGCAATGAGGAAGGAGTAAGTACAAGCGGCGCTGTCACATGGTTAACAATTACAGTCTATCAGCTGCTATCATTGAACCCAGTGTCACACGAACTTAAAACCATCCTAAAAACTTCTTTAACTCAACCTCTCAAGTTTTTTTTTTTAAGTGAAATAAATCAAGCCAGAAACGTGAATAAGTCTGATACAGTGTTGGTTGTGGCAGTACATGCACAGTCTCAGCACAGCAGACAGCTGCATGGCTTTGTTTTTAAACCCAGTACCATTTCAATGGTACATAATTCCTCTACATGTATTGAAAGATTTTGCACTGAAAACTATTTGCTATGAAAACTATTAGCCTCTTTGCAAACTTGATAGTGAACTCTAGACAGTAAAACACACAGAAAGAAATTAAGATCATCTTAGAATATTCTCTTCACAGGAAACTACGTCATCATCTAACTATCTCATTGAGTAAGTAGTGAAATCCAGAGAAGATAAATTAATATCCAATTTTTCCTCTTGGGTTACAGGATAAACTGGACCAAACCTAAGTCTTATGATACCATACCTAGTTTTTACTATACTCCAGGAAAGTAATCAAATATACCCAAACAATTCATAGTATGCCATCAAATAAACTATTCTGGTGGTTTTGAGTCCACCCTGGACTTGGCTTACTCATTACCTCTAGCTATGTGACATGCACTCAGTGAAAGCATAAAATGATACCTTTGCTGTAGGGGGAAGGAACAAGATGTCATTAAAGTAATGGTGGTGAAGTATTATTTCAATAATATCACAGGATGTTTAAAATAATATATCACTATAAAATATCCACATAAGAGTGACTCAGATCATTGCATACAATAACCTTACTTAGATACTAGAACTTCAGATTTTCATAAAAATTAGCAAGTAAAACAGAATAACTCAGGCATAAACATAGGCTTAAATCTGTATCCTACCTCTTGGGGATACTGTTCAATTTTCTGTGTGGCACTAGGAATATTTTCTCATCTGCCTATTTCATTATCTCTACCCCCAAATGAAAATAAAACTAGTTTCCCTTCTATTCTATTTGTTTTCAAAGAAAACCTAGGGCTGGGATATAGCTCAGTGGTAGAAGACTTAACTACCATGCCTAAGACCATGGTCTTAATCACCAGCACAGGGGGGAAAAATTAAATAACCAAATGATACACACGTGTCTAAAAAAAAAAAATCACATAGGTTTTCATTTAATTCAAAATTATTAAGTATTTCCCACTGGTCTAGAAAACTAGAATATAAAAACAGTATTTTTACTCAAAAACTTTACATGGAGGAGTCAAGTGGGAGGACCCAGTGAAATAAGCAAGCCAGACTGCTGTACTGGGAACCATGGCAGAAGGCTGCAGCCATGCAGCAGCGGGGCCTGAGCCTAGCACTGCTACAGGAGCCAGGTGCAGCTGGCTGTGGCACTCAAGCTGCACCTTGAAGTCACGTGTGCTGGGAGGGGTGGGGGTGTAGTGGGAAATGGTTAGATAGGAAGAAGCCATGCACAAAGACTCAAAGAAATAACAGCAGATGCAATTTGCAGCCGCATCAAGTTTAAGGAAGAGGAAATACGGTTAAATGCCATAGCCATGACTCAGATGACTGTAAAAGTTTTAAAAAATTTAGTACAATATGTAACATTTATTAGAAACAAAAATCCAGATATGAAGTTAAAGAGAAAGATATATATTCGTATTTGACTCTCATGACAAATTGTGTGGTTTATACTATTCTATTATTATTGTTTCCATATTACAATTTAACAACGTGAATTTAGCCAACAGTTATACCCTAAGAGTGGTAGAAAGTACTGCAGCCCACATTTATCTGGCACCAAGACATTCTGCTTTCTATGTTATGCTAAAGAATTTAGAGTTATCTTTTAAGGGAAAAGCAATTCTAAACACATATTTAAAGAGAAAAAATGTTGCAACTCTCAGAAGCCTTTCCCTAGTATCTCCTACTCTGATGGAAATAATAAATGGAAATCATAAAATAAAATAAGATTATACATCCAGTAATCACTGAGAAAGCAACATCAACAGCTTGGGAGTGCAGGCATAGGAGACAGGACAAGGATGCAAGTTCAGATGGAATGTTTGCACGTGGTAGTCAACTATCCAGGGAAATAAGAGAGAAAGCAGAAGCTGGGGCAAGTGGATCTGAGATCAGAAAATTCTCCTTAGATACACAATATTGGAGAACGATGTTTGTGGGGAGGTGAACCCAGTTCTGGGCACATTCCATTGGAAGAGTCTGGAGCCTTACTGACTGGACCTTCGGAGAGAACTGTAGGACAGGCTTTTGCCTTTGTGAATGTATCTATATTTGAAGTTCATTCTCAACAACACAGGAGGATAAAATGAGAAGACAGAAATGAGTAGGAGAGGGGATGAAATCAAAAACAAAAATTGTAAATCACGATGTTGTCCTGCCTGTAATCCCAGCATTCTGAAGGTGAACACAGGAGAATCACTGTGAGTTTAGCACTACACTGATCCACACAGCAAGTTACAGGCCAGCCAGGGTTATATGGCAAAACTCTATCTCAAAAATAAATACCTAGATACAATATTGAGAATTATAGAAGTTAACCTGGACACTATAGTCCACGTGTGTAACCTTAGTACTCAAGCATGGGAGTTTTTCACACGTTCAAAACCTAAGCAACAGTTTCACACTGTGAGATCCTAGATCAAAAAACATTTTAACCCTAATGTTCAGGATCTGGACCTAAAGGTTGGAGAGAATACTCAGCACCCAGAGGGTAGAATAGAGGCCTCAAACTTCTAGGAGCGTATAGGCTGTCATGGTAAGAGAAGTCTGTGAGGGAGATTTCCCTGTTACACTAAGCAATTCCAAGCAACACCATGGAAGGAACTGAAGAATAACTCTCCTTTTCTGTCTTCTTTCCTACAGAATCCTTACTATGCATATTTTGGATATCATGGCTTTGGGGGTCGTCCTTATTACTCAGAAGAGATGTTTGAAGATTATGAAAAACCCAAAGAAAAAGATCCTCCTAAACCAGAGGACCCACCCCCAGATGACCCACCCCCGGAGGCCTCTACAAATTCAACTGTGCCTGAAGCTAATGCGACTCAATCAATTCCTGGAGGGAGTCAAGGCGGAAATGACACTAGCCCAATAGGAAACACAGGCCCTGGGCCAAATGCTGGGAGCAATCCTACAGTTCAAAATGGTGTCTTCCCTCTCCCTAAAGTTAATGTTTCAGGCCAGGGAGTACCAAAAAACAAAATTCCGTGGAGACCAAGTCAGCCAAATATTTATGAGAATTATCCTTACCCAAATTATCCTTTAGAAAGACAATGGCAAACCACTGGTACCCAGGGACCTAAACAGAATGGACCTGGTTACCGAAATCCACAAGTCCAAAAGGGTCCTCAGTGGAATTCCTTTGCTTGGGAAGGCAAACAAGCTACTCGTCCAGGAAATCCAGCTTATCATAAAACTTCCCCTCCTACCTCAGGAGTTAATTATCCCAACTATGCAGGAAATCCAGTCAATTTTGGAAGAAAACTGCCAGGGCCAAAGAAACCCTTTATTGGAACCAATCCAGCCCCAAATAAGCCCTTTGTGGGAACCAATCCGGCCTCAAATAAACCCTTTATGGGAACCAATCCAGCCTCAAATAAACCCTTTATGGGAACCAATCCAGCCTCAAATAAACCCTTTGTGGGAGCCAATCCGGCCTCAAATAAACCCTTTGTGGGAACCAATCCAGCCTCAAATAAACCCTTTATGGGAACCAATCCGGCCTCAAATAAACCCTTTGTAGGAGCCAATCCAGCCCCAAATAAACCCTTTATGGGAACCAATCCAGCCTCACACAAACCATCTATAGGAACCAATCCAGCCTCAAATAAACCATCTATAGGAACCAATGGTGCATCAAATAAACCATTTGTGAGAAACAATGCAGCTGCAAATAAACCCTTTGTGAGGACCAATGGTGCGTCAAATAAACCCTTTGTGGGAGCCAATGCTGCCTCTAATAAACCATTTGTGAGAAGCAATCAGGCCTCAAATAGACCATTTGTGGGAACCAATGTGGCCCCAGTGGGGCCTAAACAAGTTACTGTTAGCCACAATATGAAAACCCAAAATCCAAAGGAAAAGTCACTAGGTCAAAAAGAAAGAACAGTCACTCCTACCAAAGATACAAGCAATCCCTGGAGAACCTCTAAACAATATGGAATTAACAATCCAAACTATAATTTGCCTCGCTCTGAAGGTAGCATGGTAGGCCCAAATTTTAATTCCTTTGATCAACAAGAAAACTCCTATTTCTCAAGAGGAGATTCCAAAAGAGTGCCAAGTCCTAAAATACAAATCAAAAACCAAAATTTGCCCAAAGGAATTGCTTTAGAGCCTAGAAGAACCCCATTTAAATCAGAAACTAAAAAACCTGAATTAAAGCATAGTACACACCAGCCTGCATACCCTAAGAAAATCCCTTCTCCTACAAGAGAGCATTTCCCTGAAGAAAGAAACACCTGGAATCACCAAAAAATCCTTCCACCCTTAAAGGAAGACCATGGGAGGCAGGAAGAAAATTTACTTCATCCTTCCTATGGCTCTAGAGGAAATATTTTTTACCATGAATATACCAATCCGTATCCCAATGAAAACTCCCCATATATTAGAAGCAATCCATGGGATACGAGGGCCGGCTCTCCCAGTACTATGATGCATCCAGAAAACCCACAGTACACCATGACTTCTCTAGACCAGAAGGAGACAGAGCAGTACAATGAAGAGGACCCAATTGATCCAAATGAAGATGAATCTTTTCCAGGACAAAGTAGATGGGGTGATGAAGAGCTGAGTTTCAAAGGAAACCCAACGGTTAGGCAATATGAAGGTGAGCAGTATGCCTCAACCCTAGCAAAGAAATACCTTCCCTATTCCTTAAGTAATCCACCAAAAGCCAGTGAAGATTTTCCTTATAGTGAATTCTATCCCTGGAACCCACATGAAACTTTTCCAATATATAACCCAGGTCCTACTATAGCACCACCTGTGGACCCCAGAAGTTATTATGTTAATAACGCCATAGGACAAGAAGAAAGCACTCTCTTTCCTTCGTGGACCTCCTGGGACCACAGGAGCCAAGCTGAGAGGCAGAAAGAAAGTGAGCCATCTTTCAACAGAAATGTCTTGGATCAGTCAATGAACTCACACAAATCTAATATCCCAAACCACCCTTATTCCACTACCTCCCCTGCTGGATTTCCAAAAGATCCAACATGGCTTGAAGGTGAGAATTTGAACTACGATTTGCAAATTACTAGTTTAAGTCCATCAGAGAGAGAGCAGTTGGCCTTCCCAGACTTCATGTCTCAAAGTTACCCAACAGGCCAAAATGAAGCACACTTATTTCACCAAAGTCAGAGAGGGTCTTGCTGTATTGGTGGCTCCACAGGACATAAAGACAATGTGCTTGCTCTACACGACTATACTTCATCCTATGGTCTTCCACCAAGGAAGAACCAAGAACCCAGTCCTGTGTATACAGAAAGCAGTTATACCAAGTATGCAAGACCTAATGTTTCCCCAGCAAGCATCTTACCTAGTCAAAGAAATATCTCAGAGAACAAACTAACTGCAGAAAGTCCAAACCCAAGTCCATTTGGAGAGAGTGTGCCTACTGTGAAGATAAACACTCCATATTCTGGAAAGAATCAACTGGAGACAGGAATTATGGCCTTTTCTGAAGCCAGCTCTTCTCAGCCAAAAAATACACCCTGTCTTAAAAGTGACCTTGGAGGAGATCGGAGGGACGTTCTGAAACAATTCTTTGAAGGCAGCCAGCTGGGTGAGAGAACTGCTAGCCTTACTCCTGAGCAGCTTGTTATTGGCATTCCCGATAAAGACTCTGCCCCAGGTAGCATGCAAAGTGAAGTCCAAGGAAATGATGGTGAGATGCAGCAGCAAAGGCCGCCTACCATCCTGAAGTTGCCGTGCTTTGGCTCCAAATTAACAAAAATTCACTCTTCTACCACTGGACCTCCAACTAACAATGGAAGACCAAGTCTACTCAATGGTGCTCTCTCCACACCCACTGAAAGTCCTAACACATTGGTTGGGTTAGCTACTAGTGAACAATTTAAAAGTATAAATGTAGATCAACTTAATGCAGATGAACACACTACACTTGAATCTTTTCAAGGAACCAGTCTACAGGACCAAGCACAAGGCTGCTTACTGCTTCAGGCTTAGGGATCACTTCAACTGAACATCCTCAGGGGATGAAAAAAACCTATCAATGTTTTGTCAGTGATTCCGCAACTTTGTACCCTGAGACTTGATTACCTTCTTATGATCCCTAGGCCTTTTACTCTCCCAGCAGTAGGAATAGTGGCCCAGGTAGAATCAATGAGATTGGGCCTCTGGGGCTGGCTGGATCCAGCACTGTTACAGTTAGTGCTCACTTAAAAAGCATGAAGGCCATGACCATTCCTGCCTTGAAACTTGGAAGGTATTTGATTGTCTGAGTTAGTTTCCTCTTTCTTGTTAACTTATCCTGTTTCTCTCAAATTGCTTACAATGCTCTCTGGTTTTGCACATCTAGCAGGCTGTTGAGTTTTCCATTTTCATACAGAGGTCTGCACACAAGTATAGTCCTTATGCACTGTATACTTTTTGTGCATGTTGTTTCTGTGTGTTCTATTCCTAGTTAAGAGTCTCTTTGGCATGATTTCTCCTACTGTATCCTTGATGACATTAGTCATTCCTTCTCTCTCCTTCCTTCTCCATGCAGCTCAGTGTCCCTCGGCATTCTCTGTCCATCGTCTCTCACACGCTAAGGTACTGACCAGCACCACTAGCATTCCTTATGTTTGATGCCCCATTCGTGTTTTCCTTTCACTTCAAATTTTCTGTTCTGTCTCCAAATGTGGAACTTTAATCTTTTACCAAAATTAACCTTTCCTCTCTGACTTTTTTCTCCTTAAAATCTCTTTTTTCCTTACTTTATATACTATTTTCATGCTTTAAGACTATATATATCACCTTCACTCTCTGAATCCACTCTGCAAATTCTACTCTTTTTCTCATCTAAACTATCACTGTAGATAACACATCTAAAATAGCTGCTTTTGTTGTTGTTGTTGTTAATTTTTTCATGATCTCTCCACAAAGCCTAGGTAAAAGTGCATTCTAGGAGAATCAAAGACAACCTAGTAACCAGATAGACCATAGGGCTTAGGAACGTGGAAAATGAAGAAGAGAAGAAATTGTCGCTCTGGGACTGAGTATCTAGGAAAAAAGATTAAAGCTCACTGTACCGTATCACCAATTCACAATCTCCAAGATCTGCAGAGGACATTCCTTGAAATACTACCTTATGCAGATAAAGAACTCAATGTTTAGCTTTCTTTACTAATGCAGTATAAATTATTGCACCATTATATATTATGACTACTATGTTTATGCTTCATATCCTTGTAGATTTTTTTTCCAGACATAATTTCCGGGTATCATGATTAAATAGTGTAAATTATTTTGTAAAGTAGATGTTTCTATATTGTCTTGCTTAGAATATATTTGAGTTTTATTGATATTATTTTTACTGTTATTAAAGGCATTTTGGCCTGTTATATGAATATTATGTTTTGAGTCTGGCTGTAAATTTTTTTTCTAAATTACCTACAATGTTACTTTCTATTCCTAAAAACTGTCTTGGGAAAATGTTCCTGTGATGGATTTTATATGACCTCAGAAATTTGGTGAAACCTTCCTGAGAAAATTAACTTTGTCCTTGACTCTTGTATAATGTCTTACCAATAGGAGATTTCTAGTAAACTTTTACTGACTGGCTGGCTCTTGACTGCATGTGAGCACTCACACGGCCACCTACTCTTCCTGTGAGGGGTGTATCAGGGTACAATGTAAAGCACCATGTTTTCTAGCCTTGTGTTCAGAAGCATCTGCACTGGCCCACTGCAGACTGTGCTGCTCACTGATGGACTAAACTCCTTCCCACCCCACAAGGTTTATACTTTAATCTTATTTTTAAAAAAGCACTAGCTTATTGTTTACCGAAAAAATTCATAGTGAATACTTATACTACCAAATGTTCACTTTGTTTTTCACCATAATGAATAGGTGATAGTTGTTTTGGCAAATAATATCATGCCAAGAGTTATGACCCTGAGGCACAGGGATATAAGTATTTATCACACCAGAACTGATAAAAAGTTTTAGTGAAGAACAGACATTGTGGGCAAGATTTCATGCTCAGAGTCCCGCCCATGAAAAGGAATGATGTGCCTCTTTCCTAACAGTTAAGAGAGCTTGCCCTGTGAACCATTCACATTGAGTTGCATGAAAACAAAGTTCGAGATGGCAGCTCCCTATCTTGAAGTAGTCAATTTTATATAACATCTTTTTTCTCATTGGGGTGAGGTACCAGGAACTATTAGGAATGAGACCCTGGTAAAAGGTGTGCTAAGTCACTGGGTCTGGTGCTAAGCAGTAATGATCCAACTACTGCCAACTAAGTAAGTTTCCTCTTTAGGGGACTTTGGGGTTTTTTTTTGCTTTTTGTGGGTTTTTTATTTAATCTCATTTTTTATTGTTTTTTGGTGGGGATATGGTGTTTAATTCTTTCCCTTTGGTTTTGGCCTTTTGTCTCTATATGTTGGCACATTCATATTTGTTAGATAATGACACTATCATCTGTAATGCAAAGTATAAAAGAAAGAATGTGACCAAACTTGAGAACATAATAAAAAGAATGAAAACTCTTCCTATAGAAGATGATGCTTCTTCCTATTAGCACAGGGTGTTTCTCCAAGACTGCCTAATAGGCATGAGTTCCTTTCATTAAATATATTGCTCACCTGTGTCCTGCTTAAGATGTCCATAAAGCTTGTGAAGTCTAAAGGGGCACATTCTAAAGGTTCTGATAACAGCATATGCCTTAGCTCTCGAGCCTTCCTTCTGCTACCCCTACCCACTTCTACAGTGAATGACTATAGCTAACAGTTGCCCTCTGCTGCTTCTAACATAGCTAGGTATAACCTACATGTCCCAAGAAGACAACTTACACAGGATAAAATCGTATCTGAAGGTAACAGAACGTGAGACAACCCGGAGGCCCATGTATACCGTGTCACAGCATCTCCAGAGGCACAAGCCCATTCTCTGGGGGACGTTTGGGCTTCTCACGCTGCATGGGGAAGTAGAATGATGATGTGCAGGGTCCAGCTGACCTTCTGAGAATTAGACGTAACAGGCACTGTCATGGAGACTCTTCCTCCGGGTTTCTGGAACATCTAAAGATGTAGGCAACACATCTAAATTTGGCCACTCCAACCAGAGTAACAAATGCAATACTTTTTGACAGTGGTGGCGGGTTTTCTTTGCTTGGTTGGCTTTTGTTGTTGTTGTTTTGTTTGCTTCTTTGTTTGTTCTGTTTTTTAAGGCAGGGATTCTCTGTGTAACACCTCTGAATGTCCTATAACTCACTTCATAGAACAGGCTGGCCTCAAACTTACAGAGGTTCACATGCCTCTCCCTCCCAAGCTGGAATTAAGGGGGTTCCCATCATACCTAGCCATTTAATACATCTTTAAAGAGATGTATTAGTTTGAATGTTTGAGTTACTTTTATTGTTTATTTAGGCATTCCTATCTGTTCCTCTTGTCGCATTTAATCCAGTTCCAACTACGAACTTCAAAATATTTATCATGTACTCATGAAACCAAAAGTCATCACTAAGAGCCAAAAAGGGAACCAAAAATGTTGGGCTTTAAACAGATCTGTTTCTACTTCATTAAACCGTAAAGGTTTCACTATGACTCAGGCCAACAGCTAACCTCTGAAGGAAAATATAATGGACAGGAAAAAAAAAAAAAAAACATGCAAGCAGAGAAGAAGGCCTCCAGACAAGGAAGGAAGCAGCTGAGCTGTCATCTGACACAGAAAGAACTGTTCAGTGAATAAAGCTGAGCCCAACAGCCCAGCCCTGCTCCACCAGTGAAGACCCTCTGCTCCCAGAGAGCTTCATTTCACACACCCTGCTGCCCTCGGGCCCAGTCACATACAGACGGAAGGCAGGGTTCTTAGATTTCCCGAACGATTCTTCCTCCTTGTCTGGCTTACATAATTCTAGAAGATCCTCACTCTCCAAGTATGAAAATCCTGCTTGGTTAACATCTTTCCGAAGGCAAGGCCAAGCCCTAACGATTCTGCTTCCCTCCTGGCTCACAGTACAGCTCACCTCTTACATTCAACCATATTTGTAATATATTATGTGCAAAGTTTTTCCTGTTAGTATGCCTATAGGCAAAATAGGAAAATGTCTAGAAAGTAAAAGTTGTTTTTCCTTTACATCTCGCAGCAGCTAGCAATTGCACTAGCAGAGTAAACAAATGCTCCACAGACACCTCTCTCTCTAAATACTGTGTAAGTGCATAGACATGCAGAATTTCAAAGCAAAGTAATTATTTCTCAGATCATAATAAGCATCTTCTAAAAGATAATGGTGCATATAAAATGTGTACTAGTTACAGAATATTTGAAAAAAGATGAAAAGGAAATTGAAATAAAAAATATCACATTTTGAGCTATTTTCACCAAATATTTTGTCATGTGTAGATGTATAAGGGTGTGTTCTAAAAGTCATTATTTTCTGTAATATAATCCATTTTCTCTTGTAACATAAATTTCTATAAAATTAAAATATTAGAAATTTATTACATCTATCAAGAATTCTGAAGTATAGCATTGTGTCAATTCATTCATTGAATGACCAAACACCCAACAAGTACAATTTATGGGGCAACAAGATTGCTCAGTAGTTAATGCTCACTTGCTGCTATGCTTGAAAACCTCAGTACAATGCCCAGGGCATTGGAAAGAAAGGACTGACTCCTGCAAGTTGTATCTGTATCTGACCTCCACACATGTACTACGGCAAGCATGCACACACACACACACACACACACACACCAATAAGTAAAAAATATAACTTAGCTTCTAAGTAAAAGGAGTCAAGCAGAAGATGGACAATCAGAATTTGAAGAACAAAATTTGAAAATGTTTAAAGCAAAGGAAAGGAATGTGCAGGAAATATGGGATCTCATTTTTGAATTGTAGGAAAAATCAGGGAGAAGCAGCCTGGGTCATTGGCATAGATGAGACTTTTAACAGGAACATAGAAGAAAACTTCCCCAAACTGAACAATGGCATATCCATACAGATATAAGGACATAAGCTACCAACTAAACAAGACCAGGAAGGAAACACCCCATGGTGTTAAAGCATTAAATATGCACTACAAAGAAAATATACTGAGAGCTGCAAGAGAGAAAAAAACCATATATATGGAACATAAAGAGAAGCCCATCTGGATAACAGTTGGTTTCTCAGTGGAAATCTGAAAACAAGAAAAGGCCCTGGGCATTCCCAGTTCTAAAAGATCACGATTGCTGCACCCAGCAAAACTATCTGCCTTAGTTGATAGAAAAATAAAATCTGTCCATGTTACAAACATCGTAAAACATTCATACCTAGTGGGTGTAGGAGAGCTGGTCCCACTCCTCATCTACCATGGGTGGCATGGGCAAAGGAGAGATGTCGCCCTCATCCGCCTGTGGCAGGCTGGAGAACTGACCCTGAGGGCACGAGAGCTGATCCTGACCCGCAAGGACAGCAGCACCTGGGAGAGCAGGCACTGAGCAGCAAAGTAGAGGTGATCCTGGTGGCAAAGGGGAGGGGGAGGGAGAAGGTGCGCCCACTCCAAAGCAGGGAGCTGGTCATTCCCCTTTCCAGCTACAGAATTGGGTGAGCTACCTGGGGCAGTGCTGGAGAGCTTGTTCTTGTGGTTCAGGTGCAGAGCTGGCAGTCCCGACTAACTCAGCTACCTCCCATGATAAAGATTGCAATGGTCTTAGAGTTACTACTGCTATGATGAAACACAATGGTCAAAACAACTTGGAGAGAAAAAAATTTATTCCACTTATACTTCCATATCAAAGGAAGTCAAGACAGGAATTCAAAGAGGAAAGGAACCTGGAGGCAGGAGCTGATGCAGAGGCCATGGAGTGGTGCTTCTTACTGGCTTGCTCCCTGTGGCTTGCTCAGCTTACATTCTAATATCTGACAAAACAGACTTAAAACTAAAATTAATGAGAAGAGGCAGAGAAGGGTATTCTAATCCACGGTCAATTAATAAAGAATATCTACATATTAAAAAACCTACACATATATGCACCAAACTTTTAGTCACCCAACTCACAGGAGCATACTAATGGAATTTAAGGTACAACTTAACACAAACCTGATAACAGGTGATTTCAACACCCACTTCCTCCAATAGATAGGTCATCTGGACAAAAAATAAAACAGAGAAACCTCAAGATTAAATGACATCTTACATGAAATAAACCTAGAAGATGTCTACAGAATATTCTACCCAAACACCAAACAACATAAATGGAAGCTAACCCAAAATAGATCATATGCTGGGATAGCAACACAAATAAATAAATAAATAATCCCATATATCCTACCTAGTCATTGTGCAATAAAAGTTAATATTGATAACAAAGTCTTATGTAGATTACATAAGTCATTATTGAATGATGAACATATCAAAGAATAACTGAAGAAAAAAATCAAAATATTCATGGAACTAACTGAAAATGAAATCACAATACAGCAGAACCTGTGCACACACTAAAAGCAGTTCTAAGAGGGAAATTTATAACCCTAAAAGCCTACATTAAAAAATTAAAAATTAGCAGCTGGACAGATGGTCCAGCACCCACATAGCAGCTCACCACTGTCTGTAACACCAGCTCCAAGAGTTCTGACACCTTTATACAGATACACATAAAGGAAAACACCAATGCACATAAAACTAAATAAATGGGTTTTTTATTAGAAACAGCAGAAATAAACTACTTATACAAGCCAATACTAAAAAGTCAAAGCAGAAATTAATGAAATTGAAACAAAGAAAACAATACAGAATCTGTGAATCTAAGAGCTGGTTCTTTGAGAAAGTAAATTTGATCAACAGACCCTTGGCTCAATTAACAAAAGAAAGGAGAGGACCCAAATTAACAGAAATAGAAATGAGCAAGAAAACATTTTTGAAAAACGAAGAAATACAAAATACTATAATGAATTTTTTTAAACCATTAAGTTACAAAGTCTAACAGAAATGGATATATTTTTTCTTAATTTTTTTTTACATTTTTCATTCGATATTTTATTTATATTTCAGATGCTATCCACTTTCCTCATTTCCCCTCCAAAAACCCTCTGTCCCCTCTTCCCTCCCCCTGGTCACTAACCCACACACTCTGATTCCCTGGCCTGGCCTTCACTGGTCCAAGGGCTCTCCTCTCATGGATGTCCGACCAGGCCATCCTCCACTAACCATTGGCTGGAGCCATGGGTCCCTCTCCATGTGTACTCTTTGGTTGGTGGTTAAGTCCCTGGGATCTCTCAGGGTACTGGTTGGCTCATATTGTTGTTCCTCCTATGGGTCTGTAAACCCCTTCAGCTCCTTGGGTCCTTTCTCTAGCTCCTCCATTGGGGACCCTGTGCTCAGTTCAATGGTTGGCTGAAAGCATCCCCCTCTGTATTTGTCAGGCATTGGCAAGGCCTCTCTGGAAACAGCTATATCAGTCTCCTGTCAGCAAGCACTCATTGGCATCCACAATAGTGTCTGGGTTTGGTAACTATATGGAATGGATCCCCAGGTGGGACAGTTTTAGGATGGTCTTTCCTTCAGTCTCTGGTCCACACTTTGTCTCTGTATTTCCTCCCATAAGTATTTCATACCCTATCTAAAAAGGACCAAAGTATCCACACTTTGGTCTTCCTTCTTAAGCTTCATGTGGTCTGTGAATTATATCTTGAATATTCCAAGCTTCTGGGCTAATAGTCACTTATCAGGCAGCACATATCATGTGTGTTCTTTTGTGATTGGATTACCTCACTCAGGATGATATTTTCTAGTTCCATACATTTGCCTAAGAATTTCATGAATTCATTGTTTTTAATAGCTGAAATAAATATCTCCATTGTATAAATGTACTACATTTTCTGTGTCCATTCCTCTGTTGAGGGACATCTGGGTTCTTTCCAGCTTCTGGCT
This sequence comes from Apodemus sylvaticus, assembly GCF_947179515.1. NCBI lineage: Eukaryota > Metazoa > Chordata > Mammalia > Rodentia > Muridae > Apodemus > Apodemus sylvaticus. The sequence continues at coordinate 20,906,448 of NC_067482.1, read as the reverse complement.
ATTATAAATAAGGCTGCTATAAGCATAGTGGAGCATTGTCCTTATTACATGTTGGAGCATCTTCTGGGTATATGCCCAGAAGTGGTATAGCTGGGTCCTCAGGTAGTATATGTCCAATTTTCTTAGGAACCACCAGACTAATTTCCAGAGTGGCTGTACCAGCTTGCAATCCTGCCAGCAGTGGAGGAGTGTTCCTCTTTTTCCACATCCTCACCAGCCTCTGCTGTCACCTGAGTTTTTGATCTTAGGCATTCTGACTGGTGTGAGGTGGAAACTCAAGGGTGTTTTGAGAGTTGCATCTCCATGATGACTAATGATGATGAACATTTCTTTAGGTGCTTCTCAGATATTCGGTATTCCTCAGTTGAAAATTCTTTGTATAGTTCTGTATCCCCCCCTTTTTTGAGTTTTGACATCTGCAATGGTCTATTTTATTTTTCCATTAAATTTTTAACTAATTACATGACAATTAACCTAAAAATATTGAAACTGCTTGGAAGAGTTCTGAATTGTTTATAACCTTCATTTTTATATTTTTCTAAAGAAATTATATTGTGAAGTTATAGCCATTTCTATATAATTTCTTGCAAATTCATCACAAAGTATCAATTATTTAACAATATATTTGTGAAAATGTTAAACAACAGTGAAACCAGTAGCAGCTTTCATTCTGTAGTTGTGCCTAGCAAGTACTTTCTTTTGTACTTTGTATTTCCAAATCGTAACACTTATTTTCAAGTAAATGTCTGCATCATGATGATGAAGATGATGATGCCTGATGATGATAAAGATGAAAAGAAAGAAGAAGAAGATGATGATGATGATGATGGATAATACACTGAAAACAACAAAGTTTGTTTCTGGAGTCCTAACATCTGTAGATTCCAAGGAAATGAATTTCCCAATATAAGAAAATGAATATTATATTATTTACATAAACATAAAATATTAGAAAACATAAAACAAAAAGATTGCAGCATAATCATGAATGTTTAGTAAAGTTCCCAATATAAGATTTAGTTTGTACTTCTGTCTACATATTTTTGTTATTCTTAAATTATTGAACTTGTCAAAGAATAAAGGAAAGAAAGCAAGTGATGTGTGAAGCTATGACAATGACATGAAAGACATGACATGGATTCTGGAAAACTGAAGATGCCAAAGTTCTGAAACTATTAGGGAGCCAGTCAAGAAGTGATGTCATGTGGTATGTGGTCAGCAAGGCCACACAGATAGGGAAGCCAAAAAGCTTTGGCACAGATGCTACTCCAAAAATGTGCCCCAGATGCCAGGCATATAGCAATAGGATTTGCTTTTGTTCAGTTTGGTCTTGATCTTAATTTGTTCACATTCCCTTCTTGTTATGCTGAATTCCTCTTTTTAAATGAGAACATTGAAACTTCGGCATTTATGTCAGTTTGGAATCTTCCTTTTGGTTTTACAAGAGTTTACACCTATGAGCTTAAGTAGCAGAAGAGACATTGAATATGGTCTTATATAGTGGAGTTATTAAGTCTATAAAAAATCTTGACTACAGACTGAAAGTATCTTTTGGTAAACATGTATATGAGTCATTTAAAGGTCAAGATAAAATACTGTAATTCCAGAAGATGTGTTTTAATTTAAAATTAACAAGTTAAACTTGGGACAGTTAAATCTGATTGTGAACTTAATTACATTGGGAGGACCTAAGCAATTAGTAAGAAGAGAGCAGGCTGAGCAAGCCAGGGAAAGCAAGCCAGTAAAAAACATCCCTCCATGGTCTCTGCATCAGCTCCTGTATCCTGACCTGCTTGAGTTCCAGTCCTGACTTCCTTTGATGATGAACAGTAGTGTGGAAGTGTAAGCTGAATAAACCCTTTCCTTCCCAACTTGCTTCTTGATCATGTTGTTTATGCAGGGATAGAGACCCTGACTAAGACAATGATCCTGGAGATTATGCAGTTTGGTTTGCCTGAAAATCCAGATCCACATGGACCATACTGCCATATTCTGATGGCAGCTCAATATGTAGTTTGGCTCCCTTCTCTTGTAGTTGTAGTGGCCTGTGTACCTTGGAGGCTGAACCTAGTGAGTTATTTTTCAAGAAGAGAGCACTTCAACTGCATTCTTGGTTTAAGCTGTCTCCTTTCAAATTAATTTATATTTCACAAGGTAGAGTCTTTGGTGGCCAGGACCACGCTCTAAAGATACTTTTCCTATTGTCCCAGTGTGACGTGTAAGGTCTTCCCTTCGTTGTGCTAACTCTTTTAATAATTATAGTTGCTTTCTTTACTCTTCATCACCAACTCTATATAAACTTTCTCATACTTCTCTCCTTGCCAAAAAAATGTACATATTTCACATCTTTCTGCTCCATGAGTTACTCCTGCTCACTGTGAACCTGGATATGAACACTAATCAGTAAATAAGCCACAGCCTAAATGCTATGCTGTCTTGAAATTTCCTCTCCCCACACCAACTTAGGCTATTATTTTTTTAACTCAGCCTCACTCAAATCTTCAGGGCACTGGCAGAATGCAGCTACATTCTATTCTAGAATGTACCATTAATAGACAGACTCTATACCACTTCTCAACAGAGATTCCCCCCCTCTAAAATCTCATGAAAGAGGAACACACTCTTCACATTTCTCTTGGCAGTCTGATCTTCTCAGCGTCACCCTCCCCAGTTTTGGTGGTCTGAATACACTTGGCCCTAGGAAGTGTGGTTTTATTGGAGGAAGTGTCACTGTGGGGTTGGCTTTGAAGCTCTGTCCAATGTAGGAAAGTCAGTTTTTCTCCTGACTGAAGTCAGATCAAGATGCAGAACTCTCTGCTTCTCCTGTGTCATGCTTGCCTGGAAGCTGCCATACTCCCACCTTGATGATAATGGACTAAACCCATGAATCTATAAGCCAGCCGCGATGAAATGTTGTCCTTTATAAGAATTGCCTTTATCATGATGTCTCTTCACAGCAATGGAAACCCTAACTAAGACAGAATACTAATCTATTAAGTTTGGTTTATAGCAGTCAAAACTTCTCTGGCCTGTAGTTCTAAACTATTCCACATTTCTCTGGCTAGTCAGTTCCAAAGGTCTCTGAACCATGTGATCAGATTTATCACAGTCATAGACCCCTTACTCAGTACCAAGTTTTTTGTATCTGTTATTTTTGGTGCTCTGAAAAAGCAGTTTATTGGGTTCACTGTTTGCAAGCACAGCTCTTCGTGTCAGAGAAGGCACAGTGTCAAGAGCGTCTGAATTTGGGGGGCAGAGAGTTAGAAACACTGTCGCTCGGCTTGGTGTCTTCTCTTTATTCAGTCTATATGATTTCAGCCCATGGAATGATGCCATCCACACCAGAAACTCCCTCTGGAACCTACCTAGAGATTTGTCTCCTGGGTGACTCTAGGTTCTGTCAAGCAGAAAGCATTAGGAATCACAGCAACAAGCAGGGCAGTGGTGGTGCATGCCTTTAATCCCAGTAAAGGCAGGTGGATCCCTGTGACTCCAAGGCTAGCCTGGTCTACAGAGCAAGTTCGGGAATAGCCAGAGATTCACACAGAAAAAACTCTGTCTCAAAAAAAGAAAAAGAATCACAACAACTTAAGGAAGGAAGCTGGTTCATGGTTTAGGGGGGTACAAGCCACAGCAGTGGGAATGTTATGGCAGTCAGAGTGCTCCTTACTACAACATCTACCCTAAGTGACGCACAAGCACACACATATATATGAATACATCCTTGTTTCAAGGACACAGACTAAATAAATAAATATAATCTTCAAAGAACTTTAGGCATGCTATGTATAAAATGAATAGATATAAAATAGCTAGAACTCTTCATAATCCTATGCAGGTTAAAGGAGACAAAAACCTCCTAGTCGGTTTACTTTGCAATCCAACCACTAGGTGGAAGTGGAGGATCATGATCCTATTACTACAGTTGAGCCATTCCCACAGCAGCAGAAATTGGGAATTTGTAAGAGTTGCAATTTCTCCAGCTTCTGCACTCAAAACTACTTAATCAGTATCTCTAGGGGAGGAAATTAGTAATCTACATTTCTAAGCCCTTCAGTATCTGAAGTTAAGAAGTACAACACATACTTGTATTTTTCGTTCATTTGTTGCTTTGTCAGAGAAAAAATTCATACATAATAACTGTAATTTACTATTATAATAACATATTGTTAACTACTATGACTGCCATTCTAAATGACATATAAATGTATATATGTAAATAGGATATATCATCATTCATATAAAAATCTATAAAATAGTTATTTGTAATTTCATTTTTAAAAGAAAAAATGATCATTACATTTACCTTGCCTGGTATTAATCCAGCCAAGTAAGAATATAAATTTCAACTTGGGACATTAGAGTTGCCTTCTAACCTCATATACACTGCCAGCATACAACCCAGACCTGGAAAGTACACCCCCTGTTCCCAGGTCAGAAGTGTCTTCATGTCAGCCTCTGAATTAGCAGGTACTTTCCATAGTGCCCTTAGATAAATACATCATTGGTATACCATAACATGTCTTTGTATGTGACAAGTTGTTACTTTGAAATAAGCCCACCATTTAAGTGAGATCTTTCTACTTGGATGAAGCTGTATAAAGTTTGTGGTTGTTTGCTTTGTTTTGCTTTGTTTTGCTTTGCTTTCTTCTGTTTTCAGTGCTGGACATCAAACTCAAGGCCTTAAACATGATAAGCAACCTCCCTACCACAGAGTTCATACACCTTCTGCTTCCAAAGGATACTATGTGCTATGGACCCTAACTTTGTACTTAATTTTACTTATGAAATAACAACGATTTCTCAAATATGTATAAGCTAAGTGTTGGATGCACCATTGCATCATACTTACAAACTGTTTGCCAATAAAAACTTATATTTAATTTACATGTGAGAAGGCTAAACACAAGCAAAATTTTTCCCAACAAATCATTTCACACAGGTATATGCTTATCACTATATTTAATTGTTCAAACTGTACTAGAGAATACATTTTTTGGAATACAAATTTCATTAGATTCAGCTGAAACACCAAAGATTCCCCTAAGAATTTCAGACACTAATCTTACTGTCAAAATATTATCAAGAAAATCTAATGTCAAATCTATGTATTCTATCAACATTCATTTTTTTCATTTGTGTATCAAATTGTATCACTTTCAACAAACATCTTTCATAAATATTAGTAAATAGTTCCAAAATGTGTCCTTTATAACTTCTGGTGAAGAGATGTAACTGCCCTATGTTTATTGTATGTTTTCTCTACACAGTGAGATATTAAGAGAAAAACTAGTATTGGATGTGCAAAAGCTCCAGCTCTCCACAGCCAAGGAAGGAAGAAAAAGGACTGAAGTTAATTATGCCTCTTGATTTGTACTCCTGGAATTTTACTTTCTCCCCTTGCTTACAATTTTAAACACTAGAAAATGAACTTTTAAACATACCTCTTTCATCAGGCATGAGGATTTACTACTTAGAATTGAGAACGAATTACATAATAATGACAGCAATGCTGATATTCTAACTATTGAAAGGGAATGTTAGTTTTATACCATGAAAAAAACCTTGTTTTCCAATTCATTAGCATTGAGTATAACTTCTGAGTGTAAATGGAGAGCTTCTAACAATAACAAGCTGCATGGGAAGTGTCTGAAACTAGTCAGGGTAGCAAGAGTCAGGGGTCAAGGCTGCCTGCACCATTTTGGTCTCACCACGATACGTAAGTGGGGCCATAGTGGTATAGCACTTATTTCTGTCATACATGTAGCAGGTCTCAGGAACGCCACTGTCTTCACTGCAGATATTGCTCTGGGTGGCAGTAACGACCTGATCTTCCAGCTCCACTTCCACAGGATCACATTTCTTACAGCTGAAAATATAAACATGCATTAGAAATCTACCAGCAAATGTTATCTCAATATACAAGTCACTATAAATGTTATCCGAAGTCTGCTTGTTCGTGCAGCTCTAACCTACAATAAATGATGATTCTTTCTAGACCTAATCATCTGCACAGCAAGGAATATTTATGACATTCTTGAATCTTTCATGTAAAAAAATACTTGAAAATCAACAATATAATTAATGATATGATGAGAGGATCATCTTACCTATACTGTACAGCAGTTTCCACTGTATGAGTTTATCCTTCCCTAGCTGTGTATGTTTCAATAAATTCAGTTTTAGTGACAAGAGGAATATATCTATATTAATATATACATATACATGTCCATACGAATAAATTTAGAGGGAACAGTGTCTCTCTATGTTGCTCGTGCTGGCCTAGAACCATCAGTCCTCCTGTACCTGCACCATACTACTGAGGAGTTTTTGTGTGGCACTTTTTTGGGGGGGAGGGTGATTCAAGGCAAAGTTTCTCTGCATAGCCCCAGCAGTCCTAAGATGCATTCCATAGATCACACTGTTCTCAAACTCAGAAATCCATCTACCTCTGCATCCTGAGTACTGGATTTAAAGCCAAATGCAACCACGGCAATTGAGAGAATTTTTTTTAAGTGTTTAACATTGGATTCCATCATCTCCAAAGAAACACAAGAATACTAAAAGCTAAATACTACTTATTTAAAGGTTGAAGTAAATTGGCACCTTCTACATAAATAATGAATAAACTAATCACCACTATTTTTCTGTGACCAAATTTAATGAAGTTTTAGTACCTAATCATTAGCCTAAGAATCAGTGTATTCTAAAGTTCATTTGTCAATGTTTATACCCCAATGTATTTTCAGAAATATCGTTATTAATAAATTAAAGATTATTAACTTCACCATATGTAATTATGAAGGAAAATCTTACACATCTGACAAATGGTATACAAAGTTCCTTCTCAGAGGAGAGCTGGGATCAGAGATATTCTCCCTGTTGTTCAAAGGGACACTGAAAAGAGAGAGAGAACAGTAAAACAATTAAGTACAAATATTGAGTTACATGGCAAAAGTGGATTAAAAATACTACATTTAAACAAGCCCTGACACTATTGCTAATGCTATGTTAGACAGGAGCCTGGCATGGCTGTCCTCTGAGAGGCTCTACCAGCAGCTGACTGAGACAGATGCACATACTTACAGCCAACCATTAGACTGAGGTCAGGGACCCCTATGGAAGAGTTAGGAGAAGGATTAAAGGAGCTGAAGGCCCATGGCACATAAGTCACAGTAGTGACTGCCTTGTCTGGCCTCAAGGGGAGAAGATATGCCTAATTCTGTAGAGGCTTGATGCCCTGGAGAAGAGGGACTGGGGGGGAGGGTCCTCTCTCAGAGGCTCTCTCTATCCCCCTCCCTTAGGGTGGGGGAAGGGGTGGGAAACTCTGGGAGCAACATTTGGGGTGTAAATAAATAAAATAATTAATAAAAAGTTGAAGGGAGGCCCGAGAAAGTGGGGAGGTCTGGGGAATGGGAGTGGGGACATCTTCTTGGAGGGGGTTGGGGGGAGAAGAATGGGATAAGGAATGGGATGAGGAACAGTCAAAGGGCAAACCAGGAGGAGGACAGCAACTGGACTGTAAAAATTATTTAAAGAACAGTAATAAAAAACTCAGACCCTCTAATTATACTCTGAATTCCAATTAAGTAAATAAACTTCTACAATATTTTGGCAAAAAAAAAAAAAAAAAAAGGTTGAAGTGTCAAAAAAAATTAAGCAAGACAACCACTTTCAAGACTCCTCCCTGCTATAGGAGGTTTCCGAAAACCTCCCATGGAACTCAATGGCTAAATTTAGATACACAGACTGAAGAAGAGTTAGCCAAGCTTTAAACAGAAAGAATTCTTAAACAGAGGCTCCAGGAGATGCAAAAACAGAAAAGGTAAAGACCACTGCAAAGGTGGGGAAATAAAGACACACTCCAGGACTCCTAGAGCTCGGTGTTTTGTTTCATTTTGTTCAACAGAAATGGACAAGAGGAACAATGGAGAGTTCTGCTCAACTTTGTAGGGAGCTAAGATACATGCAGTGCATACCGCTGATAACAACACTGGGGAAAGCAAGCTCCACAGCATGTTATCCCGACAGGAATACAGGATTAACAAACACACAGTTAAGTAAATAATGGGATTCTTAAAATATATGAGAGGTACTACACAACCTTTACAAACAATAGATATTCTCAATTTTTTATAATAATCCTATAAAGTAGGCTTGTTTTTTCTTCTATTTACAAATGAGAAAATTTAGATTTGGAGTAGATAAATAATTTGATATTTGTAAGTGCACAGTTACAAACTGATACAGCTAAACCTTTAAACAATTTTTTTAACATCACAATTTTCCTATTGATAGCTGGAATTGACTGCTATGTTCTCCTCCTACAAGAAGTATTTGATTGGAGAAAACTATTAAAGTGGGAGTATTTAACAAGAAAAACTTGTCACTGATTGGATCAAGTAGAAATCATATTTCTCAAGTATTATCAGTATTCTTGCTATTGATTAAGCACTACCAAGTATAAATCTGGGCTATATGAGAAATAAAATAAATAGGTGAGTCTAATTTATAAGTGAAAAGTCAATCCAATCACTTTTAATTAGGAACACAATGTATAATACTCAACAGTCAATTGTGGAGCGAAAGTTGAGTGTTTACTGTTATCTGAAGTTGCAGTTTAAGCTGCTAAAGAATAACTGAAAGTTCTGATTCAAACTGAAATCGCTGCTTATGAACCGGCATGTTGGTGACTAAGTGAGAGCCTGTGGTTCCCTTTGTTTCTGCCCCCAACTTCTATAAAATTTTCTTGTTATCAAAACTCAATTTCATCTAACTCTGACTCAGTCTCATTAAAGGTGCTACACATCAAAAGTGGGTTAAAGACACTACATTTAAACACAGCAACCCCGTCAAGGCCCTGCTATAGGGAGCTGTTTCAGAAAACCTTGCATGATTCCCTTTAAAAAGAAAAGAAAGCTTAATAACACAAAGTATCTTCCTATAACAGAGAAAAGAAAATAAATGTGAACGTCACATACACAATTCGGATATTTCTCTCCACAATGTCCTCATTAGGATCCTCGGTAGAACGTATGATCCTAGAAGTAACTCTGGTACACAAGCATTTGTTGTCAGCAAGAATGGTCGCTTCATCGTCACCTTGGGTTTGAAAGGTAAACTATATCATGAAAGAGGAAAACAGGACTCTATGTTGTTTTTGGTGTCATGGTGCAGGCCTGCTGCTATCCCAACGCTTGGGAAATTGAGGAAGGAGGACTGAAAATTCAAGGCCTGCCTGGGTTACCTGAGAACTTCCAGGACACCCTGGATTACATAAAGAGATATTGTCTATCTTTTTTATTTTTGTTTAAAAAGTGCATTATGTTCTAAGATGAGTTAATTTGCCTCTCTTACCTGAAGATAGCAGACAGAGTCTCATGTAGCCCAGGCTAGTCTGAAACTCACTATGCAGCTGTGGCTGATTCTAAATTCTCCACCCCCCTGCTTCCATCTCCTGAGTGCTGAGGTTACAAGTGTTTGCCACCATGCCTGGATTAAAAACTTTAATTTTTATTGTTCATAAGTCCTAGTCTTTCTATTTGTTTTCTTTTCTAATCTAAAAGAGCAAAGAAAATCTAAAAGAAATTTTCTTTTTCTCCATTGGAAAAATTCAAGAGCAGCTAGGCTGAAGGAATTCTGATTTATATCTAATGCTTCTAATTATTTTAGTGATGGTACATGGTAACATTCAGTGAAAACACCAAAATGAAAAATAAAACAGAAATCTAGACTGTTCCCCCAATCAAAGCAAACTTGAAAGTTAACTATGAGGCATCAGTCTTTATAAATCCAACTGTAAACATTGAGTCCTTCCGCAACCCCCATTTCTTCTTGTAAAAAATTATTTCCCTTAAATCAAATTGGAAGAAGAATCTTTTCTCCCAAGACTATCATATTTTGTAAGATTTATTATCCTTCACCAAAACTTTCCTAAACTATTGATATTTTTCATAATAATAATCAGTCAATACACAGATTCAATGAGAAAGAGCAACAAGGCCTGTATTAATATTTCCTAGAGGAACTCTATAAAAGGAAAGAGTATATATATATATATATATATATATATATATATATATATATATATCAGTGTAAAGTACTATCTCCAGTTTTTCTGAAAAAACAATTTAGAAAATTTTTGTTAGCTATGAGTTCAATTTGATGTACAATGTCACTATACAGAAAAATGAATAAATGCATAGGTGTGTACTGACACTTTAATTCTGTGAGAGTCAATATTCACTCTCTGATTCTATTTTTCTGGAGAGATAAAAATCAAAATACAATCTATATCATAATTACCATAGTTATTACTTTTCTAGAATAGTAATAATTAAAGAGACTCAAGTAGATGCTATTGATTTTAAAGTTATACATGGAAATTTATAAGTGTGGCTACCTATAGATACCCCCAAAGTATTTATTTTCTTATGCTTTAGGCTGGTATCCAAGCAGAAGAAGAACAAAGAGAATACAATAATATATATGCATACATATTTATATCACTGCCTAATGAGGTTAGAAAGCAGCTAGTTATTCAGCCTGCCAGCAGAAGAGTAGATTTAAGTCTTTAAACCTGAAACACATATTTTCCCTTTTATTTGGCTTTTATTGTATAGGTACCACCTACCTGTTACAAGGACAGCCTTAACAAAAATGGCCAGGACTCCCCAGACAAGCAAGTGAGTCTTCATCTCGTCTTCACGTTTGAAAGACTGAAGCCAAAAAGCCACATCCAAGTGTGTGTCTATAAGGGGTGTGCAAATGATGCTGCTTCTGCTTTCTTAAAATAACACCCAGAACAGGTGAGCTGCAGTAATCACAACGGTGCCTCAGATTTGAACTGTATGCTACACTGGAAAGGAGCACATGGTTCCTACTTAGATGCTTCCCTACAAAGCTGGGATTTGATGAATTATGTGTGCTTCAGCAATGTATGAACCCCAAGACTAACTAGAATGTCAAGTCAGGACTCTGTTGGGAATGTTTAAATATGAGTTCTCTACTTCATCAACCACATATACTCATATTAGTCCTCAAATCAAATGTTTGACATTTGTCACAGCTGGAATGATGACTGGCGGGAATGAGAAGAAAAGAAATAAAGAACAAAAGTAATCAAGGCCTTTCAGGTTCCTAAGAGTATACTATAGGCGTTTCTATGTAGCGTTTAAGTAACAGACTGTCATACTTAAGCATCCCTATGCTTACTCTTACCACTTTCAGTTATTTTACAAGTTAAGACACACAAGGAGATTTTGGAATTAATAGATCCTGAACTAATGTCACATTTACTCTAATAGGACAGACCAACTTTCTGCTTTTCTGCCTAGTGATTCCTTTCAGAGCCATGTACTACAATATCCATGTTGTATCAATAGAAAAATGAGTCACTGGAATATTTGGCCTCAATCTTTTTCACTTAATTACTTTTGAATGTAAAAAAAAGAAAAGAAAAGAAAAAAGAAACCTGAGTTTTGGGGTAGACAAACTCCTACTTCCATCTCAAACATCCTAGAATTTCCTGTCTTGGAAACAGGATGACTATGTTTTATGTAATTGCAGCCAATTTTTTTATTCTTATCTTTAATTCTCTGTTTTTGCATTTTTGAGAGGTAATAAACAATATTTCAGGGTGATAAGTTGGAAGCTTAAACGCAGGAAGCAGCAGAGATATAAAACCTTAGCACATAACCAAATCCATTCAAAGAATCTGTAGTGAGGGAGTGAAGAGATGACTCAGCTGTTAAGAACACTGACTGCTCTTCCAGAGGTCCCAGGTTCAATTCCCAACATCCACATGACAGCTTTCAACAGTCTGTAACTCAAGTTCCAGAGGATACGGCACCTTCCTGTGACCTCCATAAGCACCAGACATGCTATGTAACATGGTATGAAACATTTCCATGGTACAGAAACATACATACAGGCAAAAACCTATGCACATAAAATAACTTTTAAAAATTAAACAGAATCATTAGTAAAAGTCCAGAAAAAAACAAAGCAGCAGGCACTAGAAAAAAATAATGTCACTACAACATCAAAGTGTATTCTCATTTTAAATACTACTCTGAATGGGGCTTAAGAATTACTCAGGTTTAAGGAAAATCCATTCTCTTGCTAACCAAGGAGTCAAAAGGATAAGGTAAAAGAATCCTGAGTTCAAAGCCAGCCTACCTATGTAGCAAGACCCTGACTACAGAGGAGGGGAAAGGATAGAAGAAAGGGGGAAATGGTGAGAGACAGCATGACTTGAATCACAAGGGCAATTTTATCTATCAGAAAAGCAAACACATCTTTAAAAAAAAGACATTTGTGGTAATTATGGAAATCAAACAAAACTCAACCACCAAAGGGTTCTTGCTCCAACTATAGTTTCTAAATGACTGTCTTAGGCTATAGCACACAGACTGAGAATATGAATGAGAATTAATGAATAAATAGCTGAGTACTAGAGAGGTAGAAGCAAAAATATCCTGAATCCAAGGCCAACCTTGGCTTCATAGCAACTCAAAGGTCAGCCTGAGATACATAAGACCTGACTCCCTTTACCCCTCAAAGGTTAGTGGATAGTGTAAATCACTATTTCCTTGAAAATATACTCAAGTTTCAAGAAACTTGGACATATTCCCCAAACAAAGCAATGTTTGCTCAAATCCTTCTTTTGTATAAAAGCAAAGAATATATTTGTGATTACTACGTGAAAGAAAACTCTGGTCTTTCCATCTCTTAATCTTATCCCACCTCTTTTTCATTATCTTGTAGCTTAGTTTATCTATTGTTTATAACTATGTATGTAACTCTAAATATGATTCTGTACTGTACTTTGGTCACTGGAAGGGAGTAGCTTAGGCTGGCAATACAGGGTCTGAGACTAGTGTTTGCCTGTGTAGTCTAGTGATCATTCACCAGAAATCACTTGAAGTTATTAATTAAAATAAATTTTCCTGGTTATACTAAACCAATGTCTGGAGATATGGCCTAAGAATATGATTTCAAAAGGTATCCAATATGATGAACTTTAAGGTTTGAAAACACTGATGGATAAGAGGCCTATAGGCAGAGTGGGCACCAGTATTAAGTATTTATGAAAGGTTAATAAAAATTAAACTTTTAAAACAAATAGTATCAAACTGAAAAAAAAAGTAAACTAGACTGTTGTTTGATTTGGGAAGCAGTGTTGTTGTTCTGAAACAGGGTCATCCTATGTAATGCTAGCTGACCTTGAACTCTTGAGTAATTTTCCTACCTAAGCTTCCCAAGTGCTGGAGCCCATGCCATCACACTTGGCTTCTCCACATTTAATACTTTGAATTTACATTTGAGCTTGAGATTTGACCATGATCTCTAAGTGTTGTCTTGCTAAATTTGGACCAACATAACAATTTTTTTTGCATCAATGTTTTACAAACCAGCACATTAGTTATTTTCCTTGATTTCACAATGTTTGCAAACATGATACATAAGCCATCAGTTTTAAATTTCATTTATGTTATTAAGAAACGTGTCCAATGGAATAGTGCTGAGAGCGTTTTCTAAGATATACCTCTAAATCTAATAACTACAGCCTAATAACCCATTAATAAGTATGTTTGTATGCATCAACTAATTTCAAGTAAAGACATTTGGTCATATAGATATATGACTACAAAGACTGAAATTTTGTTTTCTTGTTGTTGTTGTTGTTGTTGCTGTTGTTGTTATTGTTGTTGTTGGAGGAGGAGGAGGAAGAGGATATGGGGTCTCATATTGCATCTCAGACTGAACTAAAACTTCTTGTGTGGCTCTGTAAGAGCTTAAACTTCAGCCCCAGCCTCAGAAGTGCTGGGATTACAGGCATGAGCACCCACAGCCAGCTTCAGACTGAAATTTCCCTTTTCATCCAAAAAAGAACAAGGAGTACTTGGCAATACGCTCATTCTCTCATTTCTCCTCTGTCTTTAGTGACTTTTCTCCCTGTGAAAGCCTCCTCCCATCAAAGGGCATCTTTGATCGCAGCCTGGCATTCTGCCCCTTAGACACTTTAGAGAGCTAATATGTTAATAGCCTTCTTGGCTGCATGTCTAGGATGAGGAAGAAATCTCTTGATTGTCTTTATAATGGATTACACTCTACATTTAGTGTGATGCTTCATATTTCCCATTTGTCCTCAAAATAGAAGTGGAAAAATAAGTTTTAATAATAAATAAAATTTCCCAAACCACCCAACAAATAGAAAAAGCAAAGTCCACATTAAATATTGAACTAAATGTCAATCTATAAATTTCAAGTAATCTAATAATCTTTTCAATTTTAAAAATAACTTCTGAGACAAGAGAAAAAAGCTCAATAATTAAGAGTACTGGCTGTTCTTGCAGAGGGCCTGAGTTCAGTTCTTTACATCTGTGTGGCATCTATAACATCTATAACTCTAGTATAGGGAATTTGATCCCCTCTTCTGGCTTCCCTGTATATCACACATAGTACAAACACATGCATGCAGACAAACACATATATACATAAAAAATTAAATCCCTATTAAAAATAACTTCTGAATATTCCCAAAATGCTACAAAAGATCCAATACATATGTAAACTCCCTAGTATAGTTGATAGTTCCTTTGGTGTTATCATAAAGGATACAGAAGGTAAGATAGAACAGTCACACTTCAAATTCTCTAAAAATTTATCTGCCTTCAGATTTTACTTGTAAACAGATTCTAAACACACCAATTCTAAGAAGAAAAAATAATAAATTTTTAAAAAGACTAACACATGTACTTGAGATGCTGTATAACACACTCAGCCAACCACAATTAACTGGCACTCCCACAAGGACAAGGCATAAGGAGAAAACTGACATGCAGATTCTCTCCCCCAAACCCAGCTCACCATGTAGTTATGATAATGACCTGTCAGAAACACAGCATTTACCATATCTCCATATAAACTCTTTCTCTTCCTTTTATAACTTTGACACTAAAGGCAGAGCAGAAAGGGTTAGGATCAGGAGAAGGTAAATGTTGTTGGATCAACTCAAAGAAGTAAACTAAGGGAAGAGTCTATTAGTACTAGAGGGAAAATCTTCAGAGACCAGTGCATTCATAAAGACAAAGCATTCAGAAGTGGAAACTGACGTTTGCATAACACACATATGATATGTATTCAATAGCAGTGAAACATTAAACAAACTAAAGCTTCTCAAATGCCCCACGTTACTATCACCAGTGATGTACCTGGTTACTAATAAAGGATAGAGTTTTTCAGCTGGGCATAGTAGCTCACTCCTGCAATCTCAGCAGTCATGTGGCTGATACAAGAGGACTGCCCTGAGTTCAAAGCCAGTCGAGGCTACAAAGGCAGATGCTGTCTGTAAAGGGGAGATGATGGGTTTCCCTATGATAAACGTAGCTAAATCATTTGTTCTTACTGGTAATATATCCTCCCAGAATGATCCTTGCTGTGTTGTTTTCAATGTTCTAAAAGGCCCTGTCTTCCAGACAGTGTATTCTGATGAGGAAGACGACAAGAAAAAGAAAGGTAAATAAAAACTCACATTGTGATCTATGCTCAAAATGAAACCCGCACAAAAATAAAATGACGAGCACATGGAGCAGAGTTGGGGGTCACCTCCATCAGAGAGTATTCTTGGGAAAGGCTATGAGGAGGCAGAAACATGAATATACAATGAGAAGCTTATGTTAGCATAACAAATGACCATACAGAGTGATTTCAAACACCTCCATTGATTATTTCGAGTTGTTTTACATCCCTAGGTAGGCTAGGCTAATCAGTTCACTCCAAGTTTGCATCTTAGTCTAAAGTATCTGTCAACATAAGCTGGAGATTTGGGATCTTTTTGTTATTTTTGCCCTGATGGGCAGTGAATTGGAGACCTGTGTGCTGGACAGCAATTTGTCACCAAGCTATATTCCTTGCCCCCCAGACTCCTTGAATATATTCTTTATTTACATTTTAAACATTATTGCCTTTCCCAGTTTCCCACACTCCCAGAAAATGCCTAACCCATCCTCCCTCCCCCAGCATCTATGAGGATGTTCCTCCACCCAACCCACTCCCACCTACCCTCCCTCAATTTCCCTATGCTGGGTTATCTATGGAGCCTTCAGAGGACCAAGGACCTCTCCTCCCATTGATGCCTAGCAAGGCAATCCTCTCCTACAAATGCAGCTGGAGCCATGTGCACCCCTTGATTGATGTCTTAGTCCCTGGGAGCTCTGGTTGGTTGATATTATTGTTCTTCATATGAGGATGCAAACTCCTTCAGCTCCTATGGTCCTTTCTCTAACTCCTCCATTGTGGACCCTGCACTCAGTCTAATGTTTGGCTGCTAGCATCTGTCTCTATATTTGTAAGGCTCTGGCAGAGCCTCTCAGGAGACAGCCATGCCAGGCTCCTTTCAGCAAGCATTTCTTGGCATCCACAACAGTATCTGGGTTTGGTGACTATAGGATGAATCCACAGGTAGAACAGTCTCTGGATAGACTTTCCTTCAGTCTCTGGATGGACTTTACTTCAGTCTCGGCTCTACACTTTATCTACATGATTGCACCGTATTTTGTTCCCTTTCTCAGAAGAACCAACGCACCCATACTTAGGTCTTCCCTCTTCTTGAGTTTCATGTGGTCTGTAAATTGTTGTTTATTCTGAGCTTTTGGGCTAATATCCACTTATCATTGAGTGCATACTATGTATGTTCTTTTATAATTGAGTTACCTCACTCAGGATGATATTTTCTAGTTCCATCCATCATTTCATGAATTCATTGGTTTTTTTTTATTGGATAGTTTATTTACATTTCAAATGTTATCTGCTTTCGTGGTTCACTGTTTTTAATAGCTGAGAAGTACTCCATTGTGTAAATGTACATTTTCTGTATCCATTCCTCTGTCAAAGAACATCTGGGTTCTTTCTAGTTCCTGGCTATTATGCTACAAACATAATAAGAGCATGTGCCCTTATCACTTGTTGGAGTATCTTCTGGAGTATGCCCAGGAACAGTATATCTGGGTCCTCAGTTAGTACTATATCTAATTTTCTGAGGAACCACCAAACTGATTACCAGAATGGTTGTACTAGCTTGCAATCCCACCAGCAATGGAGGAGTGTTTCTCTTTCTCCACATCCTCACCAGCATCTGCTGCCACCTGAGTTTTTTATTTTAGCCATTCTTACTGGTGTGAGGTGGAATCTCAGGGTTGTTTTGATTTGTATTTTCCTGATAACTAAGGACATTGGACATTTCTTTAGGTACTTCTCAACTATTCGAAATTCCTCAGTTGAAAATTCGTTGTGTAACTCTGTACCACATTTTTAATAGGGTTATTTGATTCTCTGAAGTCTAACTTCTTAAGTTTTTGTATATATTGGATATTATCCCTCTATCTGATGTAGAACTGGTAAAGATCTTTTCCCAATCTGTTGGATGCTGTTTTGTCCTATTGACAGTGTCCTTTGCCTTATAGAACCATTGTAGTTTTATAAGGTTCCATTTGTCAATTCTTGATCTTAGAGCATAAGCCATTGGTGTTCTGTTCAGGAAAATTTCCCCTGTGCCCATGTGTTCAAGGATCTTCCCCCACTTTCTCTTCTATAAGCTTCAGTGTATCTGGTTTTATGTGGAGGTCCTTGATCCACTTGGACTTGAGCTTTGTACAAGGATATAAGAATAAGTCGATTTGAATTTTTCTATATGCTGACTGACAGTTGATCCAGAACCATTTGTTAAAAATTCTGCCTTTTTTCTACTGGATGTTTTTACTCTTTTGTCAAATATCAAGTGACCATAGGTGTGTGGGTTCATTTCTGGGTCTTCATTTGTATTTCATTGATCTTCTTGCCTGTCTCTGTAACAAAACCATGCAGTTTTTATCACCATTGCTCTGTAGTAGAGTTTGAGATCAGTGATGGTGATTCCCCCAGAAGTTCTTTTGTTGTGGAGAATAGTTTTTGCTATCCTGGGTTTTTTGTTATTCCAAATGAATTTGTGGATTGCTCTTTGTAGCACTATGAAGAGTTGATTTGGAATATGGATGGGGATTGCAATGGTAGATTGTTTTAGGCAAGATGGCCATTTTTACTATATTAATACTGCCAATGCATGAGCATGGGAAATCTTCTGAGATCTTCTTCAATTTCTTTCTTCAGAGGCTTGAAGTTCTTGTCATACAGATCTTTCACTTGCTTGGTTAGAGTCACACCAAGGTATATAATATTGTGGCTATTTTGAAGGGTGTCATTTCCCTGTTTATCCTTTGAGTAGAGGAAGGCTACTGATTTGTTTGAGTTAATTTTATATCCAGCCACTTTGCTGAAGTTGTTTATCAGCTTTAAGAGTTCTCTGGTGACATTTTCTGGGTCATGAAAGTATACGATCATATCATCTGCAAATAGTGATAATTTAACTTCTTCCTTTCCAATTTGTATACATTTGACCTCCTTATGTTGTCTAATTACTCTAGCTAGAACTTCAAGTACTATATCGAATAGACAAGGAGAGAGTGGGCAGCCTGTGTGGTACCTGATTTTAGTGGGATTGCTTCAAGTTTCTCTCAATTTAGTTTGATGTTGGCGACTGGTTTGCTGCATATTGCTTTTACTATGTTAGGTATGGGCCTTGAATTCCTGTTCTTTCTAAGACTTTTAACATGAAGGGATGCTGAATATTGTCAAATGCTTTTTCAGCAATAATGAAATGATCATGTGGTTTTTTTCTTTGAGTTTGTTTTTGTAGTGAATTACATTGATCGATTTCCATATATTGAATCATCCCTGCATCCCTGGAATGAAGTCTACTTGATGGTGGTGAATGATCATTTTGATGTATTCATGGATTCAGTTGTCAAGAATTTTATTTAGTATTTTTCCATCAATGTTCATAAGGGAAATGTTCTCTTTGTTTGGTCTTGTGTGTTTTATGATCCTTATGTTTCTATTTTGTGGAATAGTTTGAAGAGTATTTGGTATTAGGTCTTCTGTGAAGGTCTGATAGAATTCTCCACTAAACGTATTTGGTCCTGGGCTTTTTTGGGTTGGGAGACTGTTAATGACTGCTTCTATTTCCTCAAGGGTTATAGGACTATTTAGATGGCTTATCTGATCCTGTTTTAACTTTGGCCCATGGTATGTGTCTAGAAAATTGTATTTTTCATCCAGATTTTCCAATTTTGTTGCGTATAAGCGTTTGTAGTAGGATCTAATGATTTTTTGAATTTCCACAGTTTCCATTGTTATGTTACCCTTTTCATTTCTAATTAATTTGGGTACTGTCTCTGTTCCCTCTGGTTAGTCTGGCTAATGGTTGATCTATCTTGTTGATTTTCTCAAAGAACCAACTCCTGGTTTTGTTGATTCTTTGTAAAATTCTTTTTTTCTATTTGGTTGATTTCAGCCCTGAGTTTGATTATTTCTTGCCATCTACTCCTCTTGAGTGCATTTGCTTCTTTTTGTTCTAGAACTTTCAGGTGTGTTGTCATGCTGCTAGAGTAAGCTAGCAATTTCCTTTTAGAGACACTTAGAACTATGAGTTTTCCTCTTAGCACTGCTTTCATTCTGTCCCATAAGTTTTCATTTTCATTAAATTCTAAAAAGTCTTTCTTTATTTCATCTTTGACCAAGTTGAGTAGAACACTGTTCATTGAGTAGAACACTGTTTAGCTTCCATGTGTATGTGTGTTTTTCATTGTTTTTGTTGGAACTTAAGACCAGACTTAAACTGTATTGATCTGATAGAATGCATGGAATTATTTCAATATTCCTGTATTTGTTGAGGCCTGTTTTGTGATCAATTATATGTTCAATTTTGGAGAAGGTACCATGGGGTGCTGAGAATAATAAATCTTTTGCTTTAGGATAAAATGTTCTATATGTTACATCCATTTGGTTCATAACTTCTGTTAGTTTCACTGTGTCTCTGTTTAGTTTCTGTTTCCATGATTTGTCCATTGCTGAGAGTGGGGTATTGAAGTCTCCCACTATTGTGTGGGGTTTGAGGTGTACTTGAACTTTAGTAAAGTTTCTTTTATGAATGTAAAATGTAAATGCTCTTGCATTTGGAGCACAGGTATTAAGAACTGAGAGTTTATCTTAGTAGATCTTTCCTTTGTCATTCCTTATCTTTGTTAATATCTTTGGTTGAAAGTTGATTTCATCCGATATAAGAATAGCTACCCCAGCTTGTTTCTTAGGACCATTTGCTTGGAAAAATTGTTTTCCAGCCTTTTCCTTTGAGGTAGTGTCTGTCTTTGTCACTGAGGTGTGTTTCTTGTATGAAGAAAAATCTTGGGTCCTGTTTACTATCCAATCTATTAGTCTATGTCTTTTTATTAGGGATTTGAGTCCATTGATGTTAAGAGATATTAAGAAAAAGTGATTGTTACTTCCTGTTATTTTTGTTGTTGGGATGGAATTATGTTTGTGTATGTTCTTTTGGGTTTGTTGAACCATTACCTTCATGCTTTTTCTAGGGTGTAATTTCCCTCCTTGTGTTGGTATTTTCCATCTATTATCCTTTGTAGAATTGGATTTGTAGAAAGATATTGTGTAGATTTGGTTTTATCATGAAATATCTTTTCTCCTTCTATTGAGAGTTTTACTAGGAATAGTAGACTGGGCTGGCATTTATGTTCTCTTAGGGTCTGTATGAGGTCTGCCCAGGATCCTCTAGCTTTCATAGTTTCTGGTGAGAAGTATGGTGTAATTCTGATAGATCTGCCTTTATATGTTTCTTGACCTTTTCCCTTACTGCGTTTCATGGAACAAGGAAGAAAAAACCCCACATGCAGCAGAGTGCGGAGGAAAATGTAAATGATACTATATCCTTCCTTATAAGAGAATGCTTAACAATCATTTCTTTATTATTATTATTATTAGTGTATAATTATGTGAGTACAGCCATATGTGCATAGTGCATATGTGGAGATCAGAAGATAACATCCATCAACCTAGACTTTAGGCTTCTGCCATAAGTTTCTCTATGCATTAAGCCATTTCACTGGCCCAACACAAATCTTTTTTTCCTATTTAAACTGTACACATTTTCCTAGGCACAGTGGCTCATGCCTACAACCCTAACACTTGGTGAGATGGAGGTAGAAAGATCCCAAGTCATATTTCAGCTACATAGTAACTTAGGTCACATGATATTCTGTCTTAAAAAAAGAAAAACACGAAACAAAAAGAAATAAATAAAAGATATAATCTATTTTGAATTTATGTTTGTTTCCTTCTTTGTTGAGACAGGGTTTCATATAACCCAGGCTAGCCTCAAACATACTATGGAGATGAGGCTGGCTCTTAACTCCTGATTTCCCTGCCTCTAACTCTGAAGTGCCCACTAGACTCTAATTTAAATTTTAGAATCAGTCTCGGTCATTCATTTTTTTTTCTTTTATTGAGCATCTTCTTCATTTACATTGCCAATGGTAAAACCTTTCCCAATTTCCCCCTCCCAAAACCCCCCTCCCCAACGATTCCCTACACCTCCTTCCTCCCCCTGCTTCCATGTATATGCCCCTCTACCCAACACAGTCCCACCTCCCCCCCCACCTCTCCCCCCCATCTGCTTCCCTTTGTTGTGGCCTCTATTGAGCCTTTACCTGACCAAAGACCACTCCTCCCACTGATGCCCAAAAAGGCATTCCTCTGACACATTTTTGGCTGGAACCATGTATACCCCTTGGTTGATGATTCAGACCCTGGGAGTCTTGGGGTGTCTGGGTGTCCGAAGTCATTGTTCTTCCCATGGGGCTATAAACCTCTTCAGCTCCTCCGGACAACCCTCCAGATCCTCCGTTGGGGACCCCAAGCTCAGTCCAAGCTTGGTTGCTAGTTTCTGCTTCTGAATTCATAAGACTCTGGCAGGACCCCTCTGGAGACAGCCATGGCATGCTCTTTTTGGTACATGCTTCTCATCGTAGTGCCAGGGTTTGCTGACTATTTATAGGATGAATCCCCAGGTAGGGCACTCGCTGGATGGCCTTTACTTCAGACTTTGCTCCACACATTGCCTCCCTTGTTGGTCCTGTGAGCATTTTGTTCCGTTTCTCAGAGGAACCATAGCTCCCTCACTTAAGTCATTCTTCTGGAGCTTCCTGTGCTGGGTGATTTGCAACTTGTTTATTTTGAGCTTTTGAACTAGCATCTGCTTATTAGTGAGTGCATACCATGTGCTTTCTTTTGTGACTGGGATACCTCGCTCAAGATGACACTTTCTAGTTCCATCCATTTGCCTAAGAATTTCATGCATTAATTGTTTTTAATAGCTGAATAGTACTCCATTGTGTATATATACCACAGTTTCTGTATCCATTCCTCTGTTGAAGGACATCTGGGTTCTTTTCAGCTTCTGGCTATTATAAATAAGGCAGCTATGAACATAGTGGAGCATGTGTCCTTATCACATGTAGGAGCACTTTCTGGGTATATGCCCAGGAGTGGTATAGCTGGGTCCACAGGTAGTAAGTACTATGTCTAATTTTCTGAGGAATCGCCAAACTGATTTCCAGAGTGGTTTTACAAGCTTGCAATCCCACCAACAGTGGAGAAGTGTTCCTCTTTCCCCACATCCTCTCCAGCATCTGCTGTCCCCTGAGTTTTTCAACTTAGCCATTCTGACTGGTGTAAGATGGAATCTCAGTGTTGTTTTGATTTGCATTTCCCTGATAACTAAGGATGCTGAACATTTCTTTAGGTGCTTTAGAGCCATTTGAGTTTCCTCAGGTGAGAATTCCCTGTTTAGCTCTGTACCCCATTTTTTAATAGGGTTATTTAATTCTCTGGAGACCAACTTCTTGAGTTCTTTATATACGTTGGATATTAGCCCTCTATCGGATGTAGGGTTAGTAAAGATCTTTTCCCAATTTGTTGGTTGTCGTTTTGTCCTATTGACTATATCCTTTGCCTTACAGAAGCTTTGCAGTTTTATGAGGTCCCATTTGTCGATTCTTGTTCTTAGAGCATAAGCCATTGGTGTTCTGTTCAGAAACTTTTCCCCTGTGCCCATGTATTCAAGGTTTGTCTCCACTTTCTCCTCTATAAGCTTCAGAGTGTCTGATTTTATGTGTAAATCTTTGATCTACTTGGACTGGAGCTTTGTACAAGGAGATAAGACAGGGTTTCTCTGTGTAGCCCTGGATGTCCTGGAACTCACTCTGTAAACCAGGGTGGCCTTGAACTCAGAAATCTGCCTGCCTCTGCCTCCGAAGTACTGGGATTAAAGGCATGTGCCACCACCGCCCAGCCCAGTCTTGGTCATTCTAAAGACAAAGGTGGAATCCAAAACTAACTTCCAGTTCATTTTACTGCTCAAAGTACCAAAAATCCTAGACACTCACTTTTTCCTCATCTGTATGGAGAAATCTCTTCTAATTGGTAGTTTTTAGCCCTAAATATTTGGACTTTTGCATGCAGAAATTGCAATATTGGTATTTAATCAATCACAGTATTTGTCAAATTTCTATTTGGACATCAAAAAGCAAAATCTTAAGTCTAAAAAGAACTCAAAACATGGGGAAAAATGTATTACAGAATGTTTCTAAAAATCAAAAATTTAAGACCACTAAAAAACTAAACTCATTTTTTTTCCCAAAAGCTTTCGACACAGACTCTTAGGGCAGGCTTGTGGTTAAAATGTTTATAAGGAGAATCACACCTGGGCTGTGGTCTGTTTTTAAATAAACTTGCACCTGCAGTGGCTTTTCATAGAACTGCTATTGTGAGCTGCCTGTCAACTGACTAACAGAACCTGAAGCTAACATTCACCCACAGGTCCTAATCTATAAGTGGCCAACTTCCAAACTTCATTTGGAAAAAAAAAAAAAAGCTTAGAGTTCATTTTTCTGTTGACACAGTAATAAACATGGTCCCAAGAGAATCCTTCAAACAACAATATGCCACTTTCAGTCCATCAACCCCAGTACTCTGGTCTAGCTGTGCTTTAAGGAAATGTATCATCTATTTGGGGAGGAGGCTGCTGCTACAGGCAAATATGGTTTCTTTCCTTTCCTGTAGTATATGATTTGCTACTTCTTGTTTTAGGATCCTTTCCTTCTGTCATTTCCTTACCAAAAACTTAACTTTTTACCACACAATCCTTATCAAAAATCCTAAAGTACTTTAATTTAATCTTAGTAAGTCACTACTTAACTCAAGTCACTCTTTACTATTAAAATAGATTGCAATAAACTCCACTTGTGTCCCCACATTACCTTATATAGATTAGTACATTCCTTCATCTTTTTAAAGTCATTTTATTCATATTCATACGTATATAATTTCTCTCTTACACTAAATGAATGTTTCCTTAAAGTAGAGTGGGGTTCTTTAAGAAGCAGAACTTTAAAGAGCAGTTTCAAATGGCATATAAAAAAGAATATATACAAAAAAAATGGGCATGGTGGTGCATGCCTCCCAGCACTTGGGAGGCAGAGGCAGCCGGATTTCTGAGTTCGAGGCCAGCCTGGTCTACAGAGTGAGCTCCAGGACAGCCAGGAACCCTGTCTCGAAAAAACCAAAGAATATATGAAGAGAAACCAAACAGGAACCATAGGGCTGGGGATATAGTTCAATGAGTTCTACCACCAAGACACATATAAACACATACACACATGAACACACATTTGTATATACACACACATACACCACACACACACACACATGCAAAAACAACTCACACATACACACACATGCATGCACATACACACACACACACACAAACACACACGGGCCCACACATATACATATACATCAGATTTGTTTGATTAAACAGCAGGACTAATTTCTGTAATTCTAGTACTCAAGACACTGAAGCAGGAGGATTGTCAGGAGTCTGAAGACAGCCTGGGGTACATAGTAAATCCCTGGCCAGTATCTTAGTGTGAGAACTAGCAGCAGTTCTCAACCTGTACGTCACGTCCATATCCTGCATACAAGATATTTACATTACAATTCATAACAGCAGAAAAATTCTACTTATGAAGTAGCAATGAAAATAATTTTATGGTTGAGGTCACCACAACATGAGGAACTATATTAAACGGTTGTGGCATTAGGTTATATTAAAGAACCACTGTTCTAGAGAGAGTAAGAAAGGGAGAGAGGGAATATGGGTCAGAAGATACATTTTTCCTCATTCTAATTATTTTAGTAGTGTTTGTATTTGCCTCTATTACCATATTAAATACATTTTTCTTGAGAACAAGGAAAAAGAACAATATATAAGAAAAAGCCAATCCATTATTTTAAAAACATCAGATTCAGGGCTGTGATTGGCTCAATCAGTACAAGCTCTTGCCCTGTAAGCACAAGGACCTGAACTTATTGTTTAGAAGCTAAGTCAATTTCAGGTGTTCTGCCCTGGCAGTGCTCATAATCTCAGTTCGGAGGATGTAGGAACAGGAGGCTCTGTGCTTCTCAGGGGCCAGTGTGGCCTAGCTGGTGACCTCTGAACCAATGTGATACCCTATCTCAAAGGAAGTGAACTCCTGAGGATGAAGCTCCAGTTGTTCCTCCTGCCTCCACAAACACATACTCTATGCTACTGCACCCACAACACACATGTATCCCCCTCACATACATGAACATTCATACTCACAAAACATAAAAATGTGTAAGAGGTCCAATTATAAATATGTGTTGAAAAGTATCTCAATTTTCCTACTAATCAAAAGCATGGAATCTATAATCAGACATTTTCTGGGTCCAGTAAGACATGGAAAGCTGTTTAAAATTTCTTTTTCCTGGGCTAAGCCTGCAGAGAAATAGTATACACAAGGCCCTGGATTTGACCTCTAGAACTGAAAAAGTAAAAACTAACATATCTCTTTTTTTGTTTCATTTATAAAACAGGTATAGCAGAGGCATACATGTCATTAAAACTGATAATAAGAGCTGGGCGGTGGTGGCACACGCCTGTAATCCCAGCACTCTGGGAGGCAGAGGCAGGCGGATTTCTGAGTTCAAGGCCAGCCTGGTCTACAGAGTGAGTTCCAGGATGGCCAGGGCTATACAGAGAAACCCTGTCTGGGGGGGGGGGGGGGAGACTGATAATAAGTATAAAGTACCTAGAATATGGCTAAAAATGTAACAGCATTTGATTTTTTTGGCATTTATGATGATTATTATTATTAACATTACTGAAAAACAACCTGTTTTGTTCAGATCATCTTGAATGTGAAACATGGCCATGTCTGTTCCTTAGAACCTGTGAATAAGCTACATTACACAGCAGTGGGGAATTTAGGCTACATCTGAACTTAAGGTTGCTAACCATTTGGGCTTCAGATGAAATTGTCAGTTGTCCAAGTGGGTCCAAGTCAACCAACCACAGGATTTTTATTGCTGAGAGGTCATAGGAGCATGAATGAGGGATGCTAAAATACTGAATCACTGTGAAGGAAGGAGCCATGACAGGGGAATGTAGCAGTACTGTCCCTAGAGCTCACAAAGGCATGGAAACAGACTCTACCCCAGAGACTCAAGAAAGAACACAGCCTTTCCAACATCTTGATTTTGATCCAAAGACATAGGCCTCTAGCCTACTTAAAGTAACAATCCATGTTTGATGTTGAGCTCTTGGGGTCCATATGGTTCCTTTTTCTAGCACAACCTCTGACCCAGATGTGGCCACATTTAATTTGTTCTTGCTTTTCTGATGAGGTTAAAGACTAATTATAGTATTGCAACCAAACTTAGGTTGTTAACATTGAGGAAGATGATGATATAGGTTTGAAAAGATGGTTTTCAGATGGTAATACAAGTAAAAATCAGAACCTAATTCAGGTATAGAATTGTAAACTCTTTAAGTTAGGATAGATGGTAGAGTACTTTATCTAAATTGACAAAATTGATGAACTGGACACTTTTAGTGTATATCATACCTTATAATTTACATAACTGTTATAATTCTGTTCAATGTACATCAAAAAGAAAAGGCCTTTTTTAGTGGACAAAAAGGGGGGAAATATAGAGGTTTGTGTTTTCATGCTAATTGTGTTACCCAAAACGCCTGTTTGCAGTGCCCCACACTAGGCTAAAGGAAGCCTACCCCCAGTTGGCTCTGACTGGGAAATAAAGTTGCCAACAGTCAGTGGCTGGGCAGGGAACCAGAGGCAGGACTTTTAGATTTCCTGGACAAGGGACTAAGGAAAGAAGAAGGGATCCCCCCACCCCCAACCTCCCCACCTCCCCACCCCCATGAGGGGTATAGGATTAACCACACTGTGAAGGAGAGGAAGGTAAGATGGCTGAAATGTAGGTACAAAGGGAAAGTGGTCCCATGGGAGGGCTGCCTGGAAGGAAATAGGACAGCAAACATAAAATATGGATTTAGAAAGTGTTAACTCAGGAATACTGGAGGGGAGCACATGCTAGCTACAGAGAAGTTCAGGAAGTGCCCAACCATTGAGCTAGTAAGGCATATTAAAAATAACGCTCCAGGGGAGGGGTGTTTTTCATTCATGAATCCAGAGAACTCTGGGTGGGTGGCAAGAAGTGCAATCACCCACAAGAGCTCAGAGTGGATTAACAATTCACCACTACAACCATGTGACTGGAAATTTTCAGGCACTAAGGCCTGGGTTGAGTCTTTTGAAGGGAACACAAAAAACAAAAACAAAAACAAAAACAAAAACACGGCCTCCTGGCCGGCTGTGGTGGCGCACGCCTGTAATCCCAGCACTCTGGGAGGCAGAGGCAAGTGGATTTCTGAGTTCAAGGCCAGCCTGGTCTACAGAGTGAGTTCCAGGACAGCCCTAGGGCTATACAGAGAAATCCTGTCTTAAAAAAACCAAATCCAAAAAAAACAAAAAAACAAAACCTGAAGGGAACACAAGGGCAGGAAGTACAGATGTGGGACCTTAGATAAAGGAGTCAAAAAGATTATACAAGTTCTGCTTACAATCCCATCTCCAGTAGCTAGCTAAACAATATACAAAGAGCAGCTGGAAAAAGTTATCAGTTCCTGGAGTGAACCCATACTCCTATGTCTCTGACTATAACTGTCCCTCTTTCCAGGTCCCTGTTGTTGTTTCCAGATACCTCTGCTAGCTGCATCATTATGCCATGAAGTTTGTGGTAATTACTGTAGCAGCAAAAAACAATGCTGTAATAATTTGGGGTTCACAATTTTCTTGTATAATTGGAGCAAGCACATATTTTCAATAAAATGATTTCTCTTTAAAACAGAGTACTAGCAGTAAGACAAAAGCTGTTTTCTTGGTCTTTAAAATAAATGGCTTTGGGTTCAGTCTTTCCTTTATTAAATATACATAAGCATTTACATACATGGCGGGGCTGAAAGGGAATAAATTATAACCTTTAATCAAATACAACCTAGTGGATAATTCTGCTATTTTCATGATGGTAAAGCACAGATTTGTAGGGTGGGGGAATAATTCATATTACAGAAGCCTCCCAAAGGAAGTGAGATATAAGCTAAGATTAAAAATATAAGTAGAATAAGAAGAGGGACAAATACACTATAGGTGAAGACTGTAATGTCATTGAGAAATTGGGAATTCAGAGAAACCATGACCATTCAAGGAAATAAATTTCAGTTTGTCAAGAAGTTACACTTCATTTATTTCAACATATAAATTCTTGTAATAAAACAGTTCTGTAGACAGTTTAAACATTCTGAGTATAAATTTGGAAGTTAATAGATGATTGTACCCTTTATTTGGATTCCTAGTGCAATTCAATATCAACATGAAGTACACGTTCCTAAAAGTAAACACTTAGGTAATATACTCATTGCTATTTTATATGTGTACTGGAACACTATCTAACTAATAATCAGAGTATGACTGTTAGTTACTAGCTAACAATCAGAGTATGAACGAATAATCTAATACAACAATCAACAAAAGTGCTTTGAAAGAAAAATTTACAGTCAGTATTCAAATTTTTTTATTAAAAAAAATGGTTCTTCCTTATTCTATGTGAGCACGTGAGAGGAAAACTTACAGAAGTCTGGTCTCTCCTTCCACAGAGTGAATTCTGAGGCTCAAGCCTGGGATAACAGTGAGTATCTGCCTGCTAAGCCACCTCAATGGCCTTAAACATACAGTGATGTCAAGGTGAGGACATAGCCGTAGAACACTCGTAGAGCACATGCAAGGCCCTGTTCAATCCCAGTGCAAAAAAAAAAAAAAAAAAAAAAAAAAACAAAACAAAAAAACTAATGACTAAATAAATAAGTACACACTTTTATCACAGAACAAAAAAATATGAAACTTCCCAAATTAACTAATGAGGGAACAACAGACCAATCTCTGAATAATATCCTCAAATTACACTTTCTGGGGATTGCCTGTACTGTAAACATACTAAGTTGCTAAAAATGATTTCCAGGCTCCCAACTAGAAACTAGAGAAAGACAACCTAGCTGATGCTCACAGACATGCTCACATGTCTGTCACTATACTGGGCATCACTGAGAGCTTCTGAGTACTCTATCACCCTGCAAGTTCCAGTTCTTCAAGTGCAAACCACTATAAAAGATTTTCATGAATATAAAATGTAAACTAGGAAACAATACCAGAGTTCAGAAAGCCAAGTGGAAAAATAAGAGGCAGACACAGGAAGGCCCTGTATGTTAGTGAAGGACTAAGAAGGGTTTTGTTTTGCTTGTTGTTTGTTCGGAATGAGAAGAGATTAGGATATAGAGCACAGTTGATGGAGTGCTTGCCTAGCATGGTGTGACCTGAGTTCAGTAAGACTGAGAACGGTGGCACAGGTCTGTAAGCTTCATATTCCTCTTTACCTTTCGAGAGAGTGTTCGGCCATCTTAGGCTACATATGACCCTCAAAAAAGAAAAGAAAAAAAATCAAAGCAACTCTTCATTTTGTCATTCAGGCGATCAAACCAAAGACACAAGCTTTCCAACTTCCAATCCTTATCACACATTGCCACGGAAGTTTCATAGTCTACTTCCAACTCATTTCTACTTGTTTGTGACTTAAATAGAAACAGACCTCATTTGCAAAAGGTTTCTGTCAATATTAGTCTCAGAATAAGTGGTTCCTAACAGAAGCCAGTGGAAACTATACTTCATCTCTTCCATTTTCTTTCTTATGCCTAAAAATAAACCTTCTTTCTTTTTTGTACCAAAAATAGTGGACTGTGTGATATTTATGTGTCTCAATAAGTTGGCAGTTACTAACACTAACTATGCATTTCCTATGGTTCTCATATCAAATTATTATTGTTACTATTACTACCTCATTGAAAGTAAACAAAAACTACCTTTGATAACTTCAATCATCTGAAACTAGCTCATAATTCCAGGATATAAATAAATATTCATTTAACTATTATTTTATGTTTATAAAAACCGCATTTAATATTTCTTCATTCAAATATAAATTATTATAAAAAGTTAAAGGCCTATACTGCTGGGTATGACAATAAGTACTTTTAATATCTACAGAGGTTGAGGTGGAAGGATCACAAATTCAAGGCCAGCCACAGCTACACAATGACATAATAAATATATATATATATATAAATGCATGTGATTGCGATGTAGACACCCCTGATCTCAGCACTCAGGAGGAAGAGTAAGGAGAGCCAGGAGTCAAGCCAGTCTGGGACACATGGCAAGTCAAGACCAGCCAGAGCTGCAAGAGTTTGTCTCCAAGGAAAAAGCAAATCTCCAAAGAAAAAAGAGAGGCTGGAGACATGACCCATTGTTACTGAGTGCCTGTTGCTCTTCCAAAGGACCCAGGTTCAATTCCTAGCACACACAGGGTGGCTCACAAACATGCATAGCTCTACTTCCAGAGTATCCAATACCCCTTTCTGGCCACAGGGTACCAGGCAAAAGGCTTCTCTATTTAAAGTAAATTAATACTTCTAAAAAAAGAAAAACAAAGATATAACTGAATCTAGTATATGTACTCCTAATGATATATATAATTAATTACTATTATTTACAAGTCCAATACGAAATAGAGTCTGGAGTAGGACAATACTTTCCCAACCTAGAACACATTCCCTGAAGGAAGTACCCTAGTATTGTCTAGATTCTCAAATGTCATTCATAGAGCCCTATGCTTTATAAGAAAACACTGTAAGTACCTTATAAAGCAAAAAGGAGTTATCTAACTAACTCCTGAACATCAAAATAATGTAATAAACATTCAAGGCAATGAATAATTGTAGTTGCTACAAATACAAAAATAAACTGTCAAACTAGTAAGATAACTCAGCAGGAATGAAAGGCTGAGTTAGATCTCTAGAACTCAGGTACCAAGGTACTCACTCACCTACACACACACAGACACACACACACACACACACACACACACACACACACACACACACACGCTAATATTTTTCCACTTAAAGAAAAATCCAAGTGTTTTCCAATGGTTGCTCCTTTTCTCTGTGAACTCTTGTTTTTCTTGTGGCATGGACTTACATTATCTAGCATCACTTAATCTATATTTTCAGGAATACAAAATTGTTTTGAGACCGTGTCTGGCCCTATAGGCCAGCGTGGCCTAAAACTTGTAGTATGAAACAGGATGTGCTTAAAACTCAAAATCCTCCTGCCTAAGCCTCCTGTGTAATAGGAGTACAGTCCTTCCAGCAGAAATACAATTTTCTTGTAAAAAATTTCCCAATTAAGTGGTAAGTAATCCTAACATCAGACTTAGGAAAATATATAATGGAACTACTGGAATACAAGAAAATAATAATAAAAGCTATTCTTTATTAAAAGAATAAGTAAAATATTAATCTAGTCATTCCCATCTAAAATGTTTAGTTTTTAACTTGCCTATAATATGTGCATTTTGATCAAGGTATGACTAAGTTTTTATAAACTTTGAAATAAAAATTAACAGAACACAAAAACAATTTCACAAGTAGAAATTTTAATACAGTATTATTATAGCATCAATTTAAATTCAACAGTCTTCAAAAATACTTTCGAAACAAAAATACTTGAAATGATCTTTCAGACCCAGTGTGATCTGAGTGTCTTGCACCTGGTAATGAGCTCTGTGAGGTCATGTCTTTTCTATCTGATGACACACTCAGTTTGCCTTTGGCTCTACCAAAGTATAAACTGAACACAGTATTTAAGACAGTGTGTGATACAGCACACACGCCATGAGCACTTGCTATTAGCATAGACCACAGGCAGTTAATAGTGCTTTCAAACTGACACTCAAGCATACCATTCTCAGTTTTTCCTTACTTTTCCTTAATAATTTATATTCACTTTGCCTTTTTAAAAAAGAGGAGCTGTAGAGATGGCTCAGTGGTTAAGAACACTGATTGCTCTTCTAGAGGTTCTGAGTTCAATTCCCAGCAACCACATAGTGGCTCACTGTAATGGGATTTGATGCCCTCTTATGGTATGTCTGAATACAGCTACAGTGTACTCACATGAATAAAATGAATAAATAAATCTTTTGGAAGAAGAAAAGGAAAAAGAAGAGGAGGAAGAAGAAAACTTAGATTCAAATATGAGGTTTATGCTTATTATCAGAATATGGATTTTGAGGCATATCCTATTCATTAAATTGTATTTTCTAGCTTGTCACTGGTGGCTCACACCTTTAATCCAGGCACTCAGGAGGAGAGGCAGAAAGATCTGTGAGTTGGAGATCAGCCTGGTCTGCAGAGCTAGTTCAAGGACAGCCAAGGTTATGTAAAGAAACCCTATTTTCTAAAATTGTGTAAGGGCTTTTAAGGTTTCAGACACCCTTGGACACTTTAAAATACTTTTCTGAAAGATACATTAATGTTTTCTTCTAAGAAATACATTTTTTACAGAATTTAAACTATCATTTTATGATACTGTAAGACTTGTATGATGCTCAAGTCAATATGGACATCAGCTAGTGAGCAAGAAACCAACTCTAATGTATTTTCTTAACGTAAAAGGTGGTGATAACAACTAAATGTGAAGTCCTGGTGTGGGAATTTACAGCTCTGATTTCCATAACAGACTCCAAACCGAAGTTAAAACTGATGATTACTGAACCATTCCAGTTCAGTTTATGTCTCAATGTTTGCATCTGTATACAGCATTCACTAAGCTTCATAGAGCACCTACGATATGAAATCAAATATTCTTTTTATACATATTCATTAAACAAATAATTGAATATTCCTCTGTACTAAACTTAGGAAAAGACACCCTAGAGGATTTTTTTAGGTTGTTTTGAATACAGGACAAATCCCTTAATTTTGGGAAGAAATGGTAAACCCATTTTTTAAGATTTATTATTTGTTTGTTTGAATATACTGTTCCTGTCTTCAGAAACACCAGAAGAGGGCATCAAATCAAATCCCTTTACTGACGGTTGTGAGCCACCATGTGGGTGCTGGGACTTGAACTCAGGACCTCTTGGAAGAACAGGCAGTGCTCTTAACCACTGAGCCATCTCTCCAGCTTGGTAAACCCTTTTTGTAAGATTTTTTTTTTCTTTTTTTACAGGTTCTAGCAGGGAATGCAGCAAGTAGCTATTTGCATTTCCTCAACCAAAGAACAAAGAATCGCCCTTCTCCACCTGGGAAGGCAGCCTTCATTAACCTGGCCTAACACCTGGGGAGAAATGCCCGAGGGGCAGTGAGGAAGGAGACAAGGACCTAGCCATCCTGGTAAATAGAGTCAGCCTGAGGCTATGTGGGGAGTAGCAGGCAGATCACCCTCGGGTCCTTAAATCTTTTTACAACTGTGTGTGTGTGTGTGTGTGTGTGTGTGTGTGTGTGTGTGTGTGTGTGTGTGTGTGTGTGTGTGTGTGTGTGTGTTTCGTTAGGGTTGTATTTGTTGCTGTCTTGTAGTGTGCATAATCACGACTTTGTATATCCTTTTAAATAAGGAAGCCAACATCTAAAAAGTCATACATTTGAGATGGCTTGGCTGCTAAAGGCGCTCGCTGTCCACTAAGCTTGACCCCAGTTAGGTCCCTCAGACCCGCACGATGGAAGGAGGAGCCAATTTTCCCGCCCATACTCTAGTTTAAAAACCTATGTAAAACCCATGTTGGGATTCCAGCGCTCTACGCCGGCTAACAAGGACCGTGAGCTCCAGCAGTCCACGTCTCCCATCTGACTGGATTGTTTGGTGCGCCCTCCTAGACCACAGGCGCGGGGAAAGCATCTGTTTTGGCCACCGTCTCTCCCTCTCTCTCAGAGCCTAAACCACTGCCAGGCACGCTTGGTGCTTCATCAATGCTGAAGAACACCACAATGAATAATCATTAAATACTGTAGTCCGATTCCATACACAGGGGGCCTGCCCTTTCCGCCGCCAGCCTCAGTTTCCCGGAACCTCTAGAAAAGCGAATCTATTCCAGCACAAGGATACCGCGCTGTCTTTTCCTCTTCCCCGGCACGTCGCCCCCAGAAAACCCCCAAAGTCCGCCCTCGGGTCTCCGCGCGGGGCCCAGAGACGCGGCGCCTACGGCAGCCAGAGAAAGGAACCGAGCCGGGAGGCTGAAGCGAGCCGGAGGCCGAGGCTAGCCTGGGCAACATGGCGAGTCCCGGCTTCAGGAGTCAAGACAAAAAGCCAAAACTAAACAAAACGAAAACACCGTGATTAACTTCCACTCTGGGAAACGGAGAAAACTGACCGTGAGCTGGGAAACTGTCTAGCGTTGCCCACTGCGCGCCCTGCCAACCAGCGCCCTCTGTCGGCCGCGGGCTGTCTCCCGGCGACGCTGGCGGGATTCCGGCTTCACGCCGGAAGCCGGCACAAAAGGATCCGCGGAACGGAAATGTCCTTTCCCTAGCGTTCCTACCCGGAAGTGTTTTAATTCGCCGGAACCGACTGGCTTTTAAGAAGGCACCGCGGGACTACGATTACGGGAAGGGAGGGGGAGGCGAGCGGAAGTTTAGGCTCGCGCGCTGAGCGGAGAGCACCCTGGGAGCGGAAGGAAGCGGGCCTTCCGCAGACTCTGGCCCGGTAGCCCCCGAGCTGTGTGGCGCGGAGCGTGCTGGTGCTGAAAGCCTCTGGTTGCCGGCTTCGTCGTTTCTGCGCGGAGATCAGAAGTGGTGGAGATCGCGGCGTCGCTAGCGAACCCGAGACCGCTGGTGAGCCATGGTGAAGAGATCGAGGCGGCGTGGAGCGGCTCAGTGGGCCGCCATGCGGGCCAAAGCGGGTCGCACCGCCGCGGATGAAAATGAGGACGACTTAGGGTCGCCGCCCTCTCCAGGGGACTCCAGCTACTACCAAGACCAGGTAGATGAGTTCCATGAAGCGCGATCTCGGGCAGTCCTGGCTAAGGGCTGGAACGAAGTCGAGAGTGGGGAGGAGGATGGCGATGAAGAGGAAGAGGTGCTACCTCTAAATACTGATGATGGAGATGACGAAGATGGAGAGAGTTCGGAGGAGGAGGAGGATGGCGAGGATGATGACGGTGGGAGCTCTGTGCAGAGTGAGGCTGAGGCCTCTGCGGATCCTAGCTTGTCCTGGGGTCAGAGAAAAAAGCTTTATTACGATACAGACTATGGTTCCAAATCCCGAGGCCGTCAGAGTCAGCAAGAA
Source organism: Apodemus sylvaticus (assembly GCF_947179515.1). Classification (NCBI taxonomy): domain Eukaryota; kingdom Metazoa; phylum Chordata; class Mammalia; order Rodentia; family Muridae; genus Apodemus; species Apodemus sylvaticus. The sequence goes on along the minus strand of NC_067482.1, from coordinate 20,870,941 downwards.
ATAGAAGAGGAGGAAAGAGAGGAAGAGGAGGAGGCACAGATAATTCAGCGGCGCTTGGCACAAGCCCTGCAAGAAGATGATTTTGGAGTCGCTTGGGTGGAGGCCTTTGCAAAACCGGCGCCTCAGGTAGACGAAGCAGAGACTCGGGTTGTGAAGGATTTGGCTAAAGTCTCGGTAAAAGAGAAGCTGAAAATGTTGAGAAAAGAATCACCAGAGCTCTTAGAGCTGATAGAAGACCTCAAAGCCAAGCTGACAGAAGTGAAGGATGAGTTAGAGCCCTTGTTACAGATGGTGGAGAAAGGGGTCATTCCACCTGGAAAAGGAAGCCAATACCTGAAGACTAAGTATAACCTCTACTTGAACTACTGCGCCAACATTAGCTTTTATTTGATCTTAAAAGCCAGGAGAGTACCTGCACATGGACATCCTGTTATAGAAAGGCTTGTGACCTACAGAAATCTGATCAACGAGCTGTCCGTTGTGGATCAGAAACTGTCTTCCGAAATCCGACACCTCCTCACAGCCAAGGATGGTGCTGTAAAGAAAGAACTGAAGCCAAAAGCAAAATTGACCAAAACCAAGTCAAAGCCTGTAAAGCAGACTGCTGCTCGTGCCGACCTGACTGCTGGTCCTGATTTGGATGAGGCTGCTCTAAAGTACTCCAAGGAAATGGAAGACAGGCAAGAGTTGAAGAGAAAGAAAGAAGAAAGTGCTGAAGAACAGGCTCTCGAAGAGCAAAATGCAAAGAGAGCCATTACCTATCAGATTGCTAAAAATAGGGGACTTACGCCCAGGAGAAAGAAGATTGATAGAAATCCCAGAGTAAAACATAGGGAGAAGTTCAGAAGAGCCAAAATTCGGAGACGGGGCCAGGTCCGTGAAGTTCGCAGAGAAGAGCAGCGGTACAGTGGCGAACTCTCTGGCATCCGAGCTGGAGTTAAGAAGAGCATTAAGCTTAAGTAAAGTTGCTCTTTGGCCGAGCTTTTGGCAATTATTTTAGGTCAATAAAAGTGTTTTGGAGTAAAGTGATTGTTTATAATACCTAATTGTTTTTCAGTTTAAAAATTGCTGTCAACAGGGAAGTGGGAGTTGTCACTTTGGGTTTTGTTGGTTGGTCTTTTCTATTGGATGCTGGGAATTTGAACCTGGACCCTGTGCATAACTGACCAAGCACTCATGCAAATGAATTCTCTCTCCAGCCCTGGGTTGCTACTTTATTAGCCCATTTAAGTCCTACCAAGAATTGTAATTGGAGAGAAAAAAAATGTATTTTACCAAATGTTAGACCAAAATAATGCAGTGTTAAATTTAGAACACTTTTATAATAATTTTTTGTTTTGTAAGATAGCCTTCAAAAGGGACCTAACAGGTTTCAATTATAATTCTTGGGGCAGAATATTTGTATATGTGAGTTTGATGTTAAGATGGATTCCATACATCTGTGGTTAAAAAGCACCTTTGGCTAAATGTGACAAAAGGGAAAAGATGATTACTCCAATTGTATTTCTTTAATAATCCTTTTTATGATAAATAAGGTAGAGATTCCATATCCCCTCTGCTGGTGATTGACTATGGTTGCTATATGTGCTGGTTCTCGGTTTGCTAAGGATTTTAAGGTTAAACTTATTGTAAGCAATTGTCTCCCATCCTTTCAGTAACAAAGATGATGAGGTTGTAGTAGTCACGGGTGAAGAGGCTACAACTCTAGGTTGAACTGATTCGGTGAGTTGGAGCCCTTGATCTGCAAATATGCAAACCTAAGTTTGAGTCCACAACAAAAACAGTTCTCTGTGCCTGTAACCCCAGTTTTGGGAAGTGGCAATTAACTTTTTCAAAATCACAAAGTTTTTATGCATCACAGGCAGGATTTCAACCCAGTCTTGTTAGCTTCATAGTGTAACTCCTTTTCAGATACACTAAAAATGCATAACTTTTGAAGTTTCCTGGGTGATTTTGAGCAAATTTGAGTATCAGTTTCTTCATCTCTTAGGATAATTAATAGGATACCAGCAGACTAATTAGACCACTTGAATTTTTAGTAGCTATGACTTTAAACAAAATACTAGGTGTCTCAGTTTTTGTTTATTGTATAAATCCTGGGTAGTGGGGCCTCAGGATGTCCTTTTTAGTGTAATGCCTGGTTTCCAGGGTAAGTCTTGCTTACCTCTTACACTGAATTTGGTGGGGTCAGCATATAATCCCAGCACTTGAAATGGAAGTGTAAAATCAGAAGTTGTTCAGGGATATTCTGAAGTAGTTCGAGGCCAGGTTGCCTTAAAATACCATTGGCTAAGAGAGGTGACTTCTTTGGAGGACTTAGGAGAATTAAGTGAATACATGAAATATTTAGAATATCTGTTACACAGGTGTCACTAATGAGTGTTGGGTCATCAGTACCAAGTGAATGTCCTACATGGGACCTTGTCTTCACAAAATAGTTCAAGGCCTGCTAGACTGTATGATTAAAACTGAATTATACTTACAGACATGGTCAGACACAATTATGAGTTTGGCCTCAGGTTGATTATATTTTCCACTTTAACCATTGAGCATGCATCTGGACTATTTCACCTTTTCCTCAGATTGGACATTAGATAATTGTTTCAGCCATTTAAGTAATGTAAGTGATAGGTCTTGTGTCTGAGGGGTGGGAACTTAAAACAGCCTGGCCTTGAACTTGCTATGCAGATAAAAGAGTACTAACATCCCTGGCCTTAGCTTAAGTTTCTTAAGCTAAAAAGGCCTTGGAGGCCACTGGTCAGTTTACAGTGTTACTGCTTGTTCAGCTTCTGTGGGGCTCTGGCTCTAACCCGCACTCCAGGAGATCTGATTCAGATGGAACACTGCAAGGTGCTAGGCTGAGCATACAGCACTAAGGTCCCCCAGCTTATAACGTTAAGTAGATTGTTATCTACGGTAATGAGGTGAGAACCAAGAACTGGGAGCTGGAGACATGGCTCAGCGGTTAAGAGCACTGACTCTTCTTCCAGAGGTCATGAGTTCAAATCCCAGCAACCACACGGTGGCTCACAACCATCTGTAATGGGATCCCTGACACCCTCTTCCGGTGTGTCTGAAGGCAGTTGCAGTGTGCTTCCTTACATATAACAATAAATAAATAAAAAATCTTTAAAAAAAAAAAAGAAATGAAAACTGGACAGTACTAGAGAATACTTTTGGGCTGGTAAGATGACTCAGTGATTAAGAGCACTGACTACTCTTCTGGAGGTCATGAGTTCAAATGCCAGCAACCACATGGTGGCTCACAACCATTCTAATGAGAAACAATAAAACAAAAAAGCCAGGCAGTGGTGGCACACGCCTGTAATCCCAGCACTTTGGGAGGCAGCGGCAGGCGGATTTCTGAGTTCGAGGCCAGCCTGGTCTACAGAGTGAGTTCCAGGACAGCCAGGACTGTACAGAGAAACCCTGTCTCGAAAAAAACCAAATCCAAAAAAAAAAAAAAAAAACACAAAACCTTCTGGGGCGGAATGAGGGAGCCAGAGCAGAAGGGAGAAGGGAAGGGGGAAAAAGAGAATACTTTCCAAACATTGGAGTTTTTCCCTCTAGAATGATAGAAGAGATCACAGTTTCTACCTTGTCAGTAGTTCAGCCCCATGAAACCAGAAGCCCATGGAGTTTGGTTAAGAAAGTAATAATAATTTGGGGTTGTGGGCACTGCGAGCTCAGTGGGAGAGTGCTTGGCTGGAGTGCGGTCAATCCCAGGACTGTAACAATCACAGGAAAACTGAAGGAAGGGCAGTGCAGTAGGATTGCCATTAGTTCAAGACCAATATTGGCCATAAACTCAGCCTATATTAAAGGCCTACATGGTGATGCACACCTTTAACACCAGCACTGCAGAGGCAGAGACAGGTGGATCTCTAAGTTCATGGCCAGCTTGGTTTACAGAGCAAGTTCCAGGACAGTCAGGGCTACACACACAAAGAAGGGAAATTAGACCTGCCATGGGAATGTTTCTTTTGTTCTGGGTTAGTAGGTAACCAGGGTCATTTTGTAGTTTGGGTAAATGAGGGGATTAGTAAAAAAAAAAAAAAAAGTGTAATAATACTAATACCTTGAATAGAGTGGTCAATTGTAGACATTTTTATTTCTACTGTGCTGAGTATACCTTAGCAATAGGAGTAAAAGCCAAATTATTTTTAAACATCAAGAATTTTGATAAGCTTTTAGAAGAAAAGGAGTCAGAATGTAAAGCAATCTTGTACATTACAAAATGGAGAAATAATAAAGATATCAACTTTGGGAACAAACAACTATAATAAAAGTAATTACTTATAAAAGATTTTGTGGGCCTCAAAAAATTGGGGAGCATAAACCTCTCTAGGTTGGAAGAGGAGAAAAGGTGTGTATCTCCCAGAGCAAAAAGCTGGCAAGAAGTTGAGAGTACTGGGGATGGCAGCCATAGGAATGCCAAGTATGTAAGGCCCAAAGCAAGGCAAGGTAGGAGGTAACCCTGGAAAGGTAAGGCGCGGTTAAATCACGCGTGTAACGAGCTCAGGTGGTATTCCTGCTGGGAGAAGGCAACCAAAGTCTCTGGAAACCTAAGCTGGCCCTAGGAAACAGGAACTAGAAGGGATTAAAGCCAGAGGAAGGGAAACCAGTTATATGCCACAATAATGCTGACGTTATTTAAGTAAAGACTTAAAGCACAGCAAATGCAACTGAGAGAGATTCGGGGGGGGAGGGGGGGGAGTGGAGAACGAGATTTAAAACAAGATGAAGGTAACAGTCAACCATACTGCCTCAGTAGCATTAAGATGGGAGGTTGCAGGCTGGAGAGGTGGCTCAGTGGTTAAGAGCACTGACTGCTCTTCCAGAGGTCCTGAGTTCAATTCCCAGCAACCACATGGGGGCTCACAACCATCTGTCATGGGATATGATGCCCTGTTCTGGTGTGCATGAGAACAGAGCACTCACTTAGATTAAATAAATCTAAGAAAAAAGATGGAAGGTTGCCACAAATTCCAGCCTGGCCTGGGTACATAGTTCCAGGCCAGCTGGGGCGATAGAAAGATGCGACCAGTGTTACACCCCCCCAAAAGATACTAAACACTATGCACAAAATACGAGAAGCTCATATAGAGCGTTGCTCTGAATTCTACACCATTCTGTTCTCCACAGGATACCCAAGGAAGACAATTTTACTAATATAATCTTCATAAAAGGAAGATATGAACATAAGTTCAAGGCCAGTCTGGCCTATATAGCAACTTTCAGGACGGCTGGGGGCTACATAATAGAGAGACCATGTCTCAATCATCATCTTCGTCATCATCCTCTGCAACAGTGTGTAGCACAGGGAGATGTAAAATAATGATTTGTGCAGTTAACCTAAGCTCCAACTAACTTAGAGCTTGAATTTGCTTTTTAAACTATCTCCTCTTGCTGTGGAGCAAGGGAAACACTTCTCCTCTGCTAGTGAAAGTGCAAATTTATACAATCTCCTTAAATATCAATTTGGTGGTTTCTCAGAAAACTGGGAATAGTTCTACTTCAAGACCCAGCTACACCACTCCTGGGCACATATCCAAAACATGCTATACCATCCCATAAAAACACAGGCTCACTCATGTTCATAGAAGCTTTATTCATAATAACCAGAAACTGGAAACAACTTAGTTGTTACTCAACTGGAGAATGGATAAATAAAATGTGGTTCGTTTACACAATGGAATACTATTCAGCTATTAAAAACTAAGACATTGTGAAATTTGCAGGCACATAGATGGAGCTTGAGAATATCATCTCAAAAGGGCATACATGGTATGTGCTCACTTATTAGTGGATATTAGCCATAAAATACAGCATACCCATTCTACACTCCACAGGCCCGAAGAAACTAAACAAGAAGGCACAAGTGAGGAAGCTTGAATCTCACTCAAAAGGGGGAATAAAGTAGTCATAAGAGGCAGAGGGAGAGAGGGGTGGGGGGGTCCAGATTGGGTGTGAGGAGAGACAGGAGAGATAACCAGATGGCCATGAGAATGAATGGAAATCTGCAACTAACCAGAGTGAGGAGGTGGGGGCATCACCAGGAAGAGACAGACACCTGAGAGAGGGGAGGCACCCAAGGATAATGGGGGTGACCTTAGTTGTACCTCACAGCAGTGGGGATATGGAACCTGAAGAGGCCACCTCCTATAGAATCCCCAGTGGACCAATAGAGACACTAACTCGCCCACAAAACTTTTGACCAAAAATGTATCCTGACTTCAAGAAATGCAGTCACAGGGGATGGAGCAGAAACTTAAGGGAATAAACAACCAATAACCAGGCCAACTTGAGACCCCGTGAACAAGCACCAGTCCCTGACACTATTAACGATACTGTTATGTTTGCAGACAGGAGTCTAGTATGGCTGTCCTCTAAGAGGCTCCACCCTACAGTTGACTCAGCCAGATGCAGACAGCCATAGCCAGTGGGTGGAGCTTGGGGACTCTTATGGAAGACTAGGGGAAAGGATTACAGGCCCTGAAAGGGATAGGAAATCCACGGAAAACCAATAGAGTCAACCAACCTGGACCCTTGGGGCTCTCAGAGACTGAGCCACCAACCAAAGAGCATACACTGGCTGGACCTAGGCCTCCTGCACTTACGGATGCAAGCTATGCAGTTTGGTCTTCAGTGGGTCCCGAATGAATGTGGTGGGACTATCCCAAAAGCTATTGCTCATGCGTAGGATATGTACCCAGGAGCTCCCCACTGTCTCAGAGGAGAAGGGGAGGGAGGATGGGGGAAAGGTTGTGGGAAAGGGTGACAGAGAGGGGCAGTGAGTGGGATGTAAAGTGAATAAAAAAAAGTAAAAACTCCTCTTTGATTTTTAACATAAAAATAGAATAATTTATGTATAATATGGAAAGATCATCAACTCTCCTCAAGTGCTGGCTCTTCTGACTCACAGACTAAGAAGCTTATACTAAAAATACATTATCTTCCACGGCATTAATCTCTAAACATGTCTATCTGCTGTACTAGGCACTATGTATATCTATCCTTAAGATCACCAGAGTATCTGAAACTCAAACATGCATGACTAAATCGAAAGGCACCTTCTGCTTCATTTCACAAGAATACAAAGCTAGAATCTTTTTGTTTTGGTTTTTGGATTTTGTTTTTTTCGAGACAGGGTTTCCCTGTATAGCCCTGGCTGTCCTGGAACTCTGTACACCAGGTTGGCCTTGAACTCAGAAATCCTCCTGCCTCTGCCTCCCATAGTGCTGGGGTTGCAGGCGTGCACCACCACCACCACCTGGCACAAAGCTAGATTCTTATTTACAGAGACTAGACCTTGTCACTTTTTATAAGTGCAGGGAGATGTTCTGTACCCTTTCCAGAAGGAACATGTTCAAGTTTGTTTTTATTATCTTGGTCTCTATAATGGTGTGTAGCAGCTGAATCAGCCCATTACGTAGATCACTAATGCTAATGCATTGCTGTGTTTATATTATTGATCAAAACCCTAAAAGCATATGAAAACCCAGGGACTTGGAGTACCATCCACCTTTAGGCAAAAAGTCCATAAATAGCTTTGCCTATACATTTTAATAGGCTCATATTTCAGCTGATCCCGTGTATTCATTACACTGTCATTTAATTAGTGGCAGCAAAACATAGAGCTGCTATTAAAAGCAGAGAAGCCCAAAAACAATTCAAGGCAGGATTCCACAGCATGTTACTGTTTCTATAGCTATGGTATCTAGGCTTAGCAAAGAGAAACCTGGGTTAAACCAGAAGGCGTGTCTTTTTCTTTTTTTTTATTTTATAGAGGGGGTAATAAACATCACATTTATTTCTCACAGAACTGTCACCTGCCAATCAGGAGATGAGGCTACATGCTCTTTCAGACTTGAGTTTGGTGACTTCCCTTGCTAATAACCTGTCTTTTGTTTGTTTGTTTTTCCGAGACAGGGTTTTTCTGTGTAGCCCTGGCTGTCTTGGAACTCACTCTGTAGATCAGGCTGCCCTTGAACTCAGAACTCAGAGATCCACCAGCCTCTGCCTCCCAAGTGCTGGGATCAAAGGTGTACACCACCACTGCCCAGCATCACCTGTCTTCTTAACTAAGATTTGTGGAAATCTGTTCTTCTACCTTGAGACTTTCCTATTTGTTTCTCTGCGTGAATTCTTATGACAGGAGCTCCTGTGTAGTTAAAGTTAGTCTCAGGCGATCATGATCCCCCCCCCCCCCCCCGACTCATTTCAGTCTTTCAAGTGCTGAAATCCCAGGTGTATGCTGTCACCTCTGACCCTGACCTGCAGCTGAAACACTGCAAAGCACCTCTAGGATGTGATTTGATAAGAATAAATTCTTAAGAGATTCTAGATGAAAAAAACAATAAGAATTCCAACTGAAGCATCCACATCGTTTTGTTTTGTTTTTTCTATTTAATAGAATTTGCAGCTTCTAGGAGGTAAGATTGTTTTGTTTCTGTTTTTGTTTGTTTTCTCAAGACAGGGTTTCTCTGTGTAGCCCTGGCTGACCTGGAACTCACTCTGTAGACCAGGCTGGCCTCGAACTCAGAAACAGGCCTGCCTCTGCCTCCCGAGTGCTTGACCCACCTGTGTGATCAGAGCAGTCTGGAGGTAGGCAGATCTCTCTGAGTTTAAGTTCAGCCAGGTCAGCACCCTGGCCTGCATAGTGAGACCTGTCTCAAAACAAACAACATCGTTTTGTCAAAACGATGACATGTAGGTAGTAACTAGTCAATTGTGTTAGACCATGCTGTAAAGGATTTACTTGGGTTTCTTATTTAACCTTTACAAAATCTCTATGAATAATTTTACACAAGAGGACAAATAACTTAGGCAGAAGGTCTAATAAAATCAACAGATCAAGGAAATACCAGAAAAGAAAGCTACTAGTTAATTTTCTAAGGGTGTTTTAGAGTTAGCTTCTCGTAAACTCTTCCTTTTCAAATATTCCTTGTTTTAAAAAATGTGAAGACTGGAATTCAAGAAGTCCCGTGATCATTTCTAGTAGCAATTCAGCGGTTTACAGAGAATAAGAAATCTATTTTCTTTCTGAAAAGTTTCACTTTCTCTACCGGAGTTAAGACTTAGAGAAGATGGAAGCAAATTTCTATTTGAGCCCATAGGAGTCTGCGACTCAAGGCTAATCTGAGCAATCCACCGGAAAGTGGAGTCGCAGTGGGCTAGCCTGTAAATCCCACCCTTTGGAAGCCAAAGCAGGAATTTCAAAGCCAGCTTAGCTTGGGCTCCAAGTGAGCCCACCTACCCCCTCGATTAAAACAAAACCAGGGAATTTTCTTTGGGGGTTGGGGGGTGGGAGGGAAATGTTTACTTTGGGCACGTATCGATTCAAATATTTGAAATAAAATAACGGTGGCGGATTTACTAACAAAAGACAAACACTACGAAAGAGAAAACTATCAACCTGTAACAGACAAGTGCCGTAGGCAGTTTGAATTAGCTGGTTTAACCCACCCACACGTACCTGCCGAGCTTGGAAAACTGGGGAACAAAGTATGAGCAAACACAACGGTTTCTAAATCGCCCTCGTGAACATAGAACAAAAACCAGTGGGAAGACTATTGTCTCCTCTAGTTTATCCTATATAAAGTTCCTGAATCAGAACCGTAAGCCATCCCGTTGAAGGTCTAGTGTGCAAACCGCAAACCGTGGTTTAATACTTAGGGAGTACGGGGATCCTTTAAAAAAAACGAGCATTGGCCTTTGCAGCCCAGATCTTTGCTTCTCTCTCTCCTGTGACCCGCGAAGTTGGCGGTTACACACAGACAACGCCGCTCGGTTCAAGCACCTGACCGGCAGGGTGCAGCCGGGCGGCGGACGACCAGGCCGGGCTCGCTCTGGGCCCCCGGATCGGGAGGGATCGGCGCGCCGGAGTCGAGCGGAAGGTGCGGGCCGGACAAGGAGGACGCTGCCCCCTAGGGGCGCCGAGCCGCGGCGGGGGGCGGTGAGCGGGGCGGGGCGGGAGCCGGAGGCGGTGCCGGGCAGGCCGCGCCGTCGGGGCGGGGCGGTCCTCAGCTGGCCGGGCCCCGGCGGGGCGGGCGGAACGCGGAGCCCGGGCGGCGGCGAACGGCGGCGGCGCGGGCACGGCGGGGCATCGGATCCTCGGCGCGAGCCTCGGGCTCGGGCCTGGAGAGGCGGCTGCACCGCGAAGCCACGAGCGAGATGGCAGAGTCCCCGCCGCCAGGCGCGGCTGCTAAAAGTTGCCGCGAAGAACCGGAGAGGGGCGGGGAGCGGCGCCCCGAGGAGCCGCCGGAGCCGCGCGGTGCTACCGCCCGCGGTGCGGACCGGGAGGACGAGGCGGGGCCCTCGGAGCCGGACTCGCCGGTGGCCGCCCCCTTCTTCCTCCTGTACCCGGGCGATGGAGGCGCGGGCTTCACAGCGCGCCCGCCACCGCAGCGCGCCTGGAGGACCCCGCCGTCGCCCGGCTCGCCGCTGCCCTTCCTGCTGCTGAGCTACCCGAGCGGCGGCAGCGGCGGCGGAGGCAAGCACCGTGAGTGTTGGGCACGGGGACGGGGACTGGGACGGGGTGGCCGGCCGAGCAGGACGGCCTCCGTGGAGCTCCGCCTCTCGCCGGGTTTCGGAGCCGCGCGCGGGGGCGGGGGCGGCGGCGTGCCCCTCGGCGGTGTCCACCCCTCGGTCGCCCCAGGCCGCGGCCCCGCCAGCTCGCTCCCCCTCGGCCTCCACGTGCAGGGCCCGCGGCGTCCCCTGGCGCCGGCGAGCCGGCGGCGCCGCGCACTGGCGCCCTTCCCGGAGGAACCGCGGAGCTGGCGTCCAGGACCGGCTGACGCGCCCCCACCGGTTTCCAGCCGCGGTGGCCAAGTAGGTGTGGCTGCCGCGCCGCCGCCCTGCGGCCTCGGCCGGGCGAAGGAGATTTCTATGAGCGTTCCCCAAACCCATGAGTGAAAGTGGTAACCCGCACCCCCACCCCACCCAAGTAAGACAAGAAATGGTCCCGAGGTACGCGAGGGGAAGGAAAGGCAAAGTGTGGCTTGGAAAGGGCACCTCCCAGTGTTGTGTCTTTTGTCAGATGCTTCCACGCCTTAAAGCCTTGGCCACACTCTAGCCCCCCAAAAGCAGCGAACCCCCATTGGTGCTGTTTTAGGCAACAAATGTTTATTGCTGTTGGGTCCATGCGTGTGTGTAATGAGAGGATCAGGGATGGTTTAAAAAGACAAGACCTTAAGATGGAAAATACCTCTGACAACTGGAAGGATGCTGTAAATGCCAAATACCTTGCTATATAGGTAGGAATTCTGCAAAGGGAGGGAAAGTTGACAGCGGGTAAGTGAGGCTCCCCTCCTTCCTTATTTTTAAAGCTCGATGGTGCAGATCTTGCTGCCAAGAAACTGACTTGGCTTTTTCTGCTTCCCCATCCAACCCTGTGGAAAAGATAAACATTTGTTGAATGTCTTCTGTGTGCGTGCACCACGGGTTATCACGGCTATCAAGTCTCTGTGAGAGTAACAGACAACCTCCTTTTCAGCTGAGGAAGCCGAAGATAAGACTAATTACATTATTTGTTTTCAGTAACAGTTTTATGAAGCAAGCATGACCCAGATTCCTTGTCTTCCATGACTGAGCTCTTTAATCAAACCTCAGAGGTCCAAACTGATCAGATGGTGTGTGAAGGGTTAGCTGGAAGGAACTACCGGATTCAGCTATAGAAAGTCCAGTGTTATCTCTCTTCTTACCTAAAACGTGGTCCTAGATTGACCTTGTTGAGTCTTAAAAAATAACATTTTCTTTGAGTCTTGTGCTCTAATCTCCAGATAGGAGAATTCTGATAGGAGTTCTTTTGTGCAGCTGAGGTAAAGATTAGCAGATTCTCCATGCTGAATACTTTTCTTTTCAAAGGAATAGGCTTTCTTTGTACTGCCTCTTTTTTGTTCCCTTTCTATGTATTCTTGTTATAACCACATCACTACAGAATGAAGGAGGTGCTCTTTTAAGAACAGTTCTCCGTGCAGCAACTGTACATGATTTGACATAGATGCTTTTCATCTGTTGGCTAGAATCAATTGAATCCCAGTTAATTTGTTTGACTTTTTTTTTCTCAGTAAAGATTGGCTTTACTTATTTTTAAGTATTATTAGAAATTTGGAGCTAGGATCACAATAGAGAGGGAAGATTCAAGTCTTGCACATGCCAGGCAAACACTCAGTCACCACAATCCTGAGTGTGCTGTTATGCTTTGGCCACACAGTACTAACAAGTCTGCGGACTTGTTGACACAGAAACATCTTAGAATTAACTTCTTTTGTAATAGTTCAAGGTGTAACACATAAGATGCCTTCCTCCACTGCTTTTACAGACTAGTTGTTGACACTACATGCTAGCAAAAACATATTGGCTACATCCTTTTTTGGGGTGGGGGGAGGCAGGGGAGACGGTGTATGTAGATCTGTAGCAGTAGCTGTCCTGGAACTCAGACCTGAAGCTCACAGAGCTCACAGAGACACACCAGCCTCTGCCTGGAACATGCTGGGATTAAAAGTGTGCACCACACTTTTAAAAAGTTTTAGTTTTAGTTCATTTTTAATTGCCTTGTGTGTTGGGGGGAGGAGTGGATGCTAGCACCTTCAGAAGCTAGAGAGGCTTTGAATCCATCTGGAACACCAGACAGCTTCGAGCTGCCTGATGCGGGTGTGGGGAACCCAACTCGGGTCTCCTGATCATCAGTAAACTGTTGGCCACACAGCCAGCTCTCCAGCCCATCGCTGACTATGTTTTATTCAGACTTCAAATTAAGTTACTTCTTTGGAGTTTTATTTTTACATGATTTTGTTGTTACTTTAGAACTCATGCAAATGTCAAAAATAAATAAATATGCATAAAAATATCCCCTGTTGTCCTGCAGAGTCAGTATTAACTCTGCTTTCTGTAATGTTCTGGAACACTGGAACTCTCCTGACTGCTGGGTTTTAAAAGTCTCCCTGTTCTTTTTGTAATATATTATTTATTTATTTCTGTTTTGTGTGCATCGGTGTTCTGTCTGCATGTATATCTGTGTGAGGGTGTCAGATCCTCCGGAACTCCAATCACAGACAGTTGTGAGCTGCCATGTCAGTGCTGGGAATTGAACCCGTGTCCTTTGAAGAACAACCATTATTCTTAACTGCTGAGCCATCTCTCCAGCCCCTGTGTTTCCTATTCATTTCCATTACCCCGACAGCACATGAAGTCAGACTCAACCCTGTGGTAGCTGAGCTCAGCTTCGAACCCTGTCTTCTTTTTTTTAAACACGGTTTTGCCAAACAGTCAAGATTAACCTTGAACTTAAAGTTGTCTTCTGACCTTAGCCTCTCGGATGCTGGGATTTGTAAGTGCGTGCAACCACACCCTAAGAACCCAATTTTTAACTTCCTGGTGCATGTACCAAACATGCGTAACATGTACTAACTTTAACACTGTGTTGGGATCATCTGGCTTTGTTGGCAATTGTGATCACGCTTCCATGCCTGTTTTCATGAGGCAGGCTGTCATCTAGCTAGGGGTGGCCTCAGCTTTGCTGTGAGACCAAGAATGACCATGGCTCTCCTGCTCTCTTGTTTCTACCTCCTCAGTGGGATTACAGGCATGGCCCCCACTACCTTTGTCTCCTGCTGATCTTTTTTTTTTTTTTAACATAGCTTAAATTGGGAAACTTTGTTGTTAAATGGCAGTGTTAGAAAAACAAAAACAAAAAACAGAAGAGGTAACCTAGCCTAAAGGTTTTTAGGGTTTGTGGTAACATAAGACATAAAAATGCATATAGAGTTAAGAGAAGACTCCTGATAGGTCATAGTGGATCCTCGTTCTTTTCCAAACACTGCCTGCTAGTCTGTGGGCTTTTATACCCCAATTCTTTGTTTCCCTCTTGAAACAGGATCTCACTGTGCAGCTCTGGCTGGCCTAGAACTCACAGAGATCTCCCTGCCTCTGCCTCTGCCTCCTGAGCACTGGGATTAAAGGCGTGCACCCCCATGCCTGGTTTATACTCTTGCTCTTTAGTTTTCTTTTCTCTGCTGTACTTTTGAAAGTTGATAGATCTGCTGCCACTGCCCACGTGTTTTACAATGCAAGCATTCAACACGCCGCCAAGTGCCTTTCTGTTCTATGGGCCCCACTACCAACACCCCACCATGGTCAATGCCACATGACACCACACTTTTGAATTGGGTGAACTTTCAGGACTTTTTCATACAGTCATATGCATCTATATTCATATTTCATGCTATCCTTTCTCTCTTTGATATACGAGCTTCTGTGATTTCTGATCGACTGTTTTACAGTTGACTCTAAATGCCTTCCTTTTTCTGTTAAAACATTACAGATCTTGTGAGTGTAGTCAGCACAAAGTTGTAAACTAACTTTGGAGGACGCAAGATGAGTTTTAATTATCAACTTCTCACAATCTAGAGTCACCTAGGAAAAGAGTCTCAGTGAAAGACTGTGTCTGTCAGGTTGGCACATGGGCACGCCTGTGTGTGAGGTATGACCTTTATTACATGGTAGAGGCAGAAGGACCGTCTCATTGTAGGGCCGCCATTCCCTGCTGGGATCTTGCACTTTCAAAGTATGGAGAACATGCCTAACCTCAAAGGCCTGTGTTAACTGTGGGTGTGACCAGTTGCTTCAGATTCCTTCCTTGACCCACGGTGATAAGACTCTTACCTGGAATTGTAAGCCAGAGAAACCCTTTCCCCCCAGACAAGTAGTCCAGTGTGTAGAGCTGTATATAAGTGGCCAGGGGACAGCTTTAGGGAGTTGGTTCTTTCCTTCCATTGTGGGTTGCAAGGATTAATCTCGGGTCATCAGACTTGTTTTTACCTGCTGGGCCATCTTGCTGGCCTAGTTTTGTTGTTGTTTGGTTAGCTGATTGGTTGGTCTATTAACTTGATTACATAGTTCTTCCCCAAGAACTTTGTAAATGGAAAGGTTGTGTAGCAAAGTCAGAAGACTGAACATTGTCCCCACAGCTTCTTCTTTTCTGTATTCAAGGCTGGCCCCAAACTCAGGGATCTGCCTTCTTCCTCTGCCTCCAGCGTCCTGGGACTAAAGGTGAGCACCACTCCTTTAAGATGATGCCAAACAAAGAACCCATATCTCTTTTGTCATTTTCTTCCAATTAGAGCAGTACACAAAATGTGTCTCACAAAGAACGCACTTTCATCCTGTATTTGCGCGCGCGCATGCGCGCACGCACCTGTTTTGAGACTGAAAAGGAATGGGAGAGGGATCAAAGGGGTGGGGGAAGAATTTCAAGAGACACTGTGAGCACCCTTTTCAAAGACCCTATGACCAAGGCAACTCTTATAAGGACAGCATTTCATGGTGCTGGCTAACAGGTTCAGAGGTTCAGTCCATTATCATCAAGGCAGGAACATGGCAGCATCCAGGCAGGCATGGTGCAGGAAGAGATGAGAGTTCCACATCTTCTTCTGAAGGCTGCTAGCAGAATACTGGCTCTCGGGCAGCTAAGACAAGGGTATTAAAGCCCATACCCTCAGTGGCACCCAACAGTGCCACTCCCTGGCCAAGCATCTCCAAACCCCCCTTGTGCTGTTGGTAGACATGGAGATGACCTTGATTCTCTTGCATGTGCTTGCAAATGCAGAGTGTGTACAAGGAACCTTGAGATTCAGAAATATGTCCCGGGATGGGTGTTTAGGCACAGCAAACCAGTTTGATGTTTATGGTTTCATGTGTGTATACAGATTTTACATATATAGCAGATTGTTTTCCATGAATATGTTATTATTGCTCCCTCTTTTTTTTTAAAGATTTTTTCCATTTGTATATTGTGTGTATGGGTATCCTACCTGCACATATGTCTAAACCATGTGCATGTGTAGAGCCCAAAGAGTCCAGAAAAGGACATCGGATCCTGTGCAGCCAGAGTTGCAGACAGTTGTGAGCTGCCACCTGGGTGCTGAGAGCCAAGCCCGGGTCCTCTGCAGGAGCAGCTAGCGCCATCTCTCTAACCCTGTTCCTTGTTTCTTGTTTGTTTGTTTGTTTGTTTGTTTGTTTGTTTGTTTGAGACAGGGTTTCTCTGTGTGGCCCTGGCTGTCCTGGAACTCACTCTGTAGACCACCACTGCCCGGCTTCCGTTTCTTGTTTTTTAATTGCTCATAGTCATTTAAAAATATACATAATTAGGAGTTGAGTATATATATTAATTGTCTATGATTCAAATCTTCTATATACTTTTCTACATTTTGAAAAGGTAGAAGTACTGTTTTGTAGATACAGAACTGTCTGCCTAAACTAGGGGCTTTAGAGAACAGTCGGAACATGCACCTTCATGCCCCCCACCTTTTTTTGGGGGGGGGGAAACAGGTTGATTTATGACATGTTTTGTCTTGCTGAATTTTTTCATTGGTAAGGGTCTCCTCTAGCCCAGGCTAGCTTGAACTTGACTCCTACTCCTGCCTGTACGTCTTGAACAGCTGAAGCTGGCTGCAGGCATGTGCTACCACACCTAGCTGAGACTTTTTAAAGAATGCCTTCTTCATCCTTTGTGGATTACCGTCCTGGTAACAGTACTGGGATTCCTTGTTCCATTCGTTTTCAACTGTGGTAACAAAGCAAAAACATTTTCTGGCCCATTAAATGCCATTTGGTCACATGGCATATAACATAAATGCACCCATACCAAAGAGGGAACATGTGCCCACCAGAGAACTGGGGTCCACCCCTAGGAGAGTCAGCACGCAGGTGGCCCCTTTCCACACACAGCTGTGACTCGGGATATCCTGAGCTTTGGAGATGCGGGCAGCGAAATCAAGGCACTATTTCTTTCCTTCCGCTGTTTCCTTTCTTTTCCCTTTCCACTTCCTGCTCACCCTCTGGATACTGCAAAGTCTCCACAGTTGCCTAAGTGGTAGCCCTCTGTCCTCCCAGACAGTTCCTCCCTCCCCCCACCCCCTGCTCTCCCACTTCCCTCCACTTTCCTTCCCCTACTCTTTCCTCAGTGCCTACCAGTGTGGGAGAGTTAAAGGAGACCTGCGATTGCCAGCAACAGTTTCAGGGTGTTGTTTGTTTTGTTTCAAGATAGGGTTTCTCTGTGTGGTCCTAGTTGCCCTGGAACTTGCTCTGTAGACCAGATTGGCCTGGAACTCAGAAATCTGCCTGCCTCTGCCTGTGCACCACCACAGCCCAGCTAAACACAGGGAAAAGTAGGGGGAAACTTCCAAGAGAAGGAGGGATTACAAGACAGGAGTATGCAGGTGCATTATTTTATTCATTGCATTTATTTGTGTGTGTGTGTGTGTGTGTATGCATGCATGCATGGGTGGGGGATGTTTCACAATATAGCTTCGAGCTCTGGAACTCACAGAGATCCTCCTGCCTCTGCTGGGATTAAAGGCATAAGTCACCACAACCAGGCTCAGAATCTCATTTTAATGAATTTTACATTCATTGTAACAGTACTATGTTACAAATAGTATACTGCTACCCAAACATTATTAATTCTAAAATTTCTCCTAATAATGCTAAGTAGGTCATTTATAGGCCTTCAGATTTGTTTTGGAAAGTTAGTACCCTGTAACTGTAAGCATTCAGTAATTGGTTTGAATTATGATGGACCCAGGGTCAAGCTCAGGGGTAGAGCTTATACTGGGCGTGCGCCCTGCCCTGGGTTCAGTCACTACACAGAAACAAAAGCAACTGTATGAGAGGAGGAACTACTTTCAAAGTCACAAAGCAGTGGTCCCGGAGGGTGTCAGTATGGCTGTGGCGCGTTTGTAAGGCAGGAGCCTGCTGGGCTCCGCAGTTCCTTGCCTCCCATCCTTCCCAGCCGCGTTACAGGTGTACATCACGCTATTTTCGAAGAGTTATGAGAAGGTCCTTAGTGTTTCTAAACTTCCCAGGGCTGCTGGCTGGAGTGGCCTCCTCGCGGTAAAGCCTATTTAGCAACTCCCCGGCTTGAATCTTGTTTGGTACCAAGGGGACTGGACACTCCACATATGTTGGAAGGACTGGGGATAGGGCAGAGGTGGGATGGTTTGAAGGAAGAGTGGGGATCCTTTCACATGCAAGAGATAAGAGACAGGTGGGCCGAGAGGCCTGGGAAAGCAGAAGTCGTTCAGAGTGTGATTCTCATAACTGTAGAATCTGTTTAGGGACTCTCCACAGGCGCCTCTACTTCTGCTGTCATTTATAGTGTCCTACGTGGAAATTTCTGACCCGCCACTCTTCCTTCCTCACAACTTGAAAAGCATCACGACACACACTCTGTTCTCTACACACCTCCTTTATCTTCCCTCTGAGTCACACTTGGAAACATCCATCCTTACAGATCTAATGTCATGAGAAGAGTCACGTTTGTGTTGTAAGCATTCTCAGAAGCAGAATCACTTACTGTGATTACCCTAACCCTAACCCTAACCCTAACCCTAACCCTACTTTAAATGCTGATATAGCTGGCTAGCCGTGTTTCCCATTTGTTGGTGAAGAATGGACAAAGGCAGAGAGGTAGGTGGAGCTCTGAGTGCAAGGCCACCCCGGTCTATATAGTTCCAAGCCAGCCAAGGCTGAATGGGAGACCATCTTAGAAGAGAGGGAAGGGGAGGGATGAACCACACACAGTTGGCCGAGGTTGCTCAGTCTCTGTGTGTGTTAGCCATAGGACTCCCTGGGAACATTGTGCTTCCAGAGGTGGCATGCTCTACTAAGAGCGTCTCCGCCCTTTCTGCATCTGGAATCTCCGCCTAGACTGGGCATGTTTTTCAGGCAACAGC
This sequence comes from Apodemus sylvaticus, assembly GCF_947179515.1. Lineage (NCBI taxonomy): Eukaryota > Metazoa > Chordata > Mammalia > Rodentia > Muridae > Apodemus > Apodemus sylvaticus. The sequence continues at coordinate 20,852,204 of NC_067482.1, read as the reverse complement.
CATTTAGAGTTTCTTCTCCACTCATTAAAATCATATCTGCTAAGAATGGATAAATGAGTGAATGAATGAATGAAATCTGTAAGTCATAAATTTGATAGAATAGTATATATGGCCTATCAAATACATACATACATACATGTGTGTGTGTGTGTGTGTGTGTGTGTATTTCTGGGTTTTTTTGAGACAGGGTTTCTCTGTATAGCCCTGGCTGTTCTGGAACTCACTTTGTAGACCAGGCTGGCCTCAAACATAGAAATCAACCTGCCTCTGCCTCCCAAGTGCTGGTATTGCGCATAAAGGTGTGCGCCACTACCGCCCGGCCCCATATACATATATACATACACATGCACACAATTCTGACTGGTCCATGTGTGACTCAGTCTTTGGAACTTCTTGAACACCTGTGATTGTTTCTTGTATCATTCCTGTTTTTTCTTCAGCATTTCCAGTAGTTAGCACACTGTACTTACCCTGGACGTGTTAATGTTGGACTCACACATATGGAAGAAGTACTTTGAGAAGCTGGGATGGGGAGGATCTTAAGAGGAGGCCATCTTAGGCCACAGAGAGAGACTCCTTCAAAAAGGAAGGGCGGGAGGGAAAGGCCTGCTAGAATCTGGCAGGCTTTCTCTGTGTGTCCTGGCTGCCCTGGAACTCACTGTATAGACCAGGCTAGCCTCAAATGCGGAGCGCCATCTGCTTCTACCCCGAGTGCTGGTATTAAAGAGTGTGCCACCACTGCCTGGCTGCAATCTTGTTTCTTAAGACATACCTTTAGTTTGATTTTGTAGAACTGAAAAAAATTCGAAGGTTGAAGTTTTTAAACAATGGAAAATATCATTTTGGGTATGGAGAGTGCCTTAGTGTTACATTTCTATACCAATAAGCATCTATGGAGACTGGTATTTGGTAGGTACTATTTTGAGCAACATCTATAAATAATATGCAAAACACGTGGATTTCTTCTTGTGGGGCTGTGCTCTCTGCAAAGCTGGTAATTTAGTTTCATTTTACAGCTGAGCAAATTGAGGTGCAGGGAGGATACATTTGCCACAGACACTGGCTGCCTGCTGCGTGCACGAGCCCGGTGCACGTAAGCCCTCGCTTGCTGAGCTCAGCCGTGAAGTTGGTTCTACATCCCAAGGCAGAAGACATTTCTGGCCTTGAGCTGGTTCATTTAAATAAGTAAAGATGCAACATTGCAGTTCCCTGGTGGTATTTGCTTCTGACAGAATCATGATAACTCAGCTTCCTGGGTGTAATCATTTTATAATTGCTTTTTGTCATCCCTGGTTAATATCTGCAAACTGACAACTAGCCTACCAAGCATATGGTAACCTCAGAGTGAAGAAATATGAGGACTGCAGAGAAACCTAGTAGATTTTTGTTATGGGAGGGAGGGGACTGTGAAATACTCATAGTTTCAGCCCTTCTACAGTAGTAAAATAACTAGTCCAAGATACCCTTTCATGCCAATAGTCCATAGTGAAATAGGAAAATAATTTTTCTCTCTTTTTCTTTTTTTTCCTTTTTGAAACGGTTTCTCTGTGTAGCCCTGGCTGTCCTGGAACTCACTCTGTAGACCAGGCTGGCCTCAGACTCAGAAATCCGCCTGCCTCTGCCTCCCAAGTGCTGGGATTAAAGGCGTGCGCCACCACCGCCCGGCACCCAGAAAATACTTTTCTTAAGTTGTGAAACTGTAAGCCCAGAAGGAAGAGCTAGGAAACAGAATTTTATGAGCATCTGCAAATTGATTTAGTTGCACAGCTTGATGGTTTTTAAGACGCAGTTATGTGCAGATTAGAAACGAATTAAAAACAGGAGATAGCTCTATTGAATAAAGGAGGGATAAGAGGTGGCTCTCAGTTGGGCTCCACAGGCCTCCCAGGCACAGAGCCCCGCCCGCGTTCATCTCAGCACAGCATAAAGCAGCCGTGCTATGGCACACCTGGACTCTCAGAACTTGTCAGGTGACCAGAGGAGACGTTCTGAATGATCTGAGTTACATAGTGAGTTCGAGGCCACCTTGAAATACTGGAAACCCTGTCACCAGAGCACGGTGAGAGGGGAGCTGAGGACGCAGTTCAGTGCCGAATGCTTGCAACTCAAGCATGAGGAGCCAGGTTTGATCCCCAGAATCCATGTGAAGAGCTGGGTGCTGTAAACACTGGAGAGAGACAGGCCGACCCCTGGGGCCTCTGTCTAGCCAGCCTGGCCTGTTCAGTGAGCTTCAGGCCAAAGGAGAGACCCTGTTTCAAGGTGAAAGGCACCTTGGGAACACCACCTGAGATTGACCTTGGGCCCCTGTATAGGCGTTGTTGTTGGGCTGTGGAGACGAGTCAGTAAAGCACTTGCCTTACAGTTATAAGGGCCTGTATTCAGTCATCGGCCGATGTAAAGCAGCGGGGCCTGGCAGCGAGCCTGAGACTGTTCTGGGACTTGCTGGCCAGCCAGCCTAGCTTAACTGGTAAACTCCAGCCAATGAGAAACCCTCCACATGAAGGAGTGTGCACACCCCCATACCTTCCCCCCTACACACACAGTAAAAATGCAATCTTGAGTGAAAAGCTTTGGAGCTATATATATATTATGAAACCCTTTTTATAAAGTTCATCAGAACCAAAACTAAATATACTGTTTAGTCATTCATATATTTGTGATCTGATTTTAAAATCAGATCCCTTCCTTCCTTCCTTCCTTCCTTCCTTCCTTCCTTCCTTCCTTCCTTCCTTCCTTCCTTCCTTCCTTCCTGTGTTAAAGAAGGTCTATGGAACTCAGAGAGACCTCACATTCTCTATGTAAATTATGGACTTTCTGCTTGAGGTTATATGTATGGGCCACCACACCTGGCCCTAAGATAATAATACACAAGATTCGGAAGAGGTGTCTTAAATGGAAGGTCATCAGGGACGGGAGGTGGCTCAGCTCACATACACTGGCTGCAGAGAACCTGGCTTCAGTTCCCAGCACCCACACTGCAGCTCGCAACCATCTGTAACTCCAGGTCCTGGCATCTGATGCTCTTTTCTGGTGTCTTCAGAAACCAGGAACTAAACTGGTACACATACCATAGATGGGTGAAAGCAAAATCCTTACACACATAAAGCAAAAATAAACATTTGAAAGAAAAGGCTGAGAACTGTTACTGTTGGAGTTAAATTGGAAAGCAAAGGCAGTTCAGGAAAAACAGTGCGTACCCCCTTGTAAGTCGGCAGTCCCTTTCTCCAGCTGAGCAGTGGTTTTACAGATACTAGTTCATTCTTTGCAGAATTAAGATTGCACAGTGAAGTAGTTCTTTCCATTTGTTTTGTTTTTTGGGTAGTTTTGTTTTGTTTTGTTGTCGTTGTTTGAGACCTGGCTTCTCTCTGCAGGCCTGGCTATCCTGGAATGTATTCTGTAGACCGGGCTGGCCTCAAACTCACAGGGAGCCACCTACCCCTGTCTTCCCAGTGCTGGCATTAAAGGCATGTGCCAAGGCCACCACCACCTGGCTCATCAAGTCCTTATTTAAAATAATGCAGTGCGTCATTCTACAAGATAATTCTCCCTTCATTTACCTGTTTCCTGCTTCTGCATGTATCTGTGTTCTTGACTTAGACATCTCCCTGAGTCAAGGGGACAGAGTGACATGGGTTCCAGCCCTCTCCCCAAGGTGATCGCAGAGGGACCACGTGAGGCCTCCATCATGGCGCCTGGGGAGTTTGCGTTGGCCCTTGCCACTGCACAACAGGAAAAATGTGCCCTGGGTTCTCTCTTTCTCAGAAAAATTCCATTCATGAAAAACCAAGTTTGTAAGCTGAGGGACTGAAGCAGCCAGGTGAAAGAAATGGTCTGGGAGACCTTAGGGTGTGAACAGAAAAGGCTGGTTTTTAAACGTCTCTTCAGATAAGGGGATTGAAGCTCATATTTAGGATTTTTCCAGGGGCTTCCTGACCTGAGTACCAAAGTGAAGAGTGTCAAAGAAAATCACTTCAGGGTGGGGCCACCTAGACAGAGCACTGTGGAGGAGCAGACCAGTCCCCTGTGTGTTCCTGGGCCAGTTCCTCGTGTCTGAGAAGACACCCTGCATTGCAGGGTGCTCAGGGCGATCCCTGTGGCATTTGTTAAGTCCCTAACAGAAAACAGATTCAGTGAGTGACGTCGTTCCCTTGAGTAATTTGTCCATACTGGACAACAAGGGCATTAGCACTCACAAGTCAGTATCTGTCTTGTAATGCTCACATCTGAGTGTGAACCACAGTTTACTTTAAGAGAAATGTAACTTCCAACTGAAACGTGCATCACGTTGCTCGGATTCACACTGTAGAAAATCCGAGCTGAGTAAGCGGGAAGAGCACAGGCTGCAGTGTTTGGGGGTCCACCCCTCCAAGGAATTCTGTATAGCTTTAATTAGTGTGTGCATGAGAATAAGGTAATTTATTTTTGCAGTGATGGGGACTGAAAACTATTGCCTTGTACACACTAAAGGCAATCACGATGTTCTAAATCCATTCGAAGTCAAGCTTTGTATATTTTATGGATGACTTAATGTTTTCTTTTTATGTAATGCTAATATAATTGCAAATATTAAGTAGTACTTTTGAATATTTAGAGGTGTTTTATTAGCTTAATTGCATTGCTTCTGAACAATGAGCCATTGTGATGTTTATCATCAGTTTATCTGATCATCCAGTCTCTGTGTTTATCTGATGGGCGGGAGCCTCGCCCTAAAGGTAAGGGTGCTCTCACCCAACTGCCCTGCCAGGGACGGATAGAGGGGCTTGCTGACCCTGCAAAGTCGCAGCTGCATTGGGCTCCCTCACTGTCTTCTAGCTGAACAGAACAGGCTTCAGAGGGACCAGAAGGGATCATTAGCCAAGCCTCTTGCTCAGTCATCTAAGGTTCCTATTGTACAGGCATGTTACCACCAGTCCGGATCTCCTCTTGGGGTAAGATATCATGCCATGGCTTGTGACCAGTCTGAGCTGAGGTTCAGTATTTGTCCCTTAGCAATGATTTCCTATTTGGGTTTCAGTTATCTGAGATCAAATGTAGTCTGAAAACATTAAGTTGAAAATTCCAGAAATAAGCAATTCATTACTTTTAAGCTGCACGCCATCCTAAACCGTGTTGTGAAACTTTCTGCTCCTGAGCTCAGGCCTGGATCTCTGTCTAGCGGAGCCACACTGTAGGTGCTACCCTCCCATTATCAAGTCACTGTGAAGCTCTATTGTGCTGTCATCTAACACCATGTCACAATGCCTCCATAATCCGCCTCAGCAGACACTGTCATCATCTGTCCCTGCAAGAAGAGATGTGAGCTCAGGGACTAAGGTGTGTAAGTGTGCGCATGCACACTTGAGCACGTGCAGGCCACAGGAGATGCTGTTCCACACAGTAGCCCACACTGGGTTTTGAGACAGCTTCTCATTGGCCTGGAGTCCACCAGTCAAGCTAAACTTACTGCCCAGCAAGCCCCAGGAATTGGCTTGTCTCTGTCTCACTATTGCTGTGCCCAGGCCCGATGTTTTACTTCAGCCCTGGGAACTAAATCCAGGTCTTTGTGCTCCCAAGACAAGCACTTACTGGCTGTCTCAAAGAAAGGGGCGGGGGTTACTTTGCAACAGGCCATATTCATTTAACCCTTATCATGCTATATTATGATTCTACTTTATAATTAGTTATTGATCTCCTTGTTGTTTGTTTTTCGAGACTGGATTTCTCTGTGTAGCCCTGGCTGTCGTGGAACTTGCTCTATAGATCAGGCTGGCCTCGAACTTAGGAATCCACCTGTCTGCCTGGAAAGGCACGCTCAAGAGCTATTATCTCTTACTATGTTTAGTGTATACATTAAACTCTGCACAGTATAAAACAACTATCCTTGGTTTCAGACATATACTGGAATACATGGAATGTATTCCCTGCAAGTAGTGGGAGACTGTATTGGACCCTGGATCCAGAACATTCTAATTCATTTATGTATGTGCTGTGTGATTTTTCAACTGTATCATTGGCCTGGAGCCTTTTCTCTCCCCGCCCCCACCTATCACCCTTTTTGAGGTAAGGTCATGTAGCCTAGCATGGGCCTGGGCTGGTGGTCTCACACTTGCTGTGTAGCTGAGACCCTGAATTATAGACCAGGGCCACTCACCATACCTGCTGGAATAGATTTCATTTTGGGCAGGGTCTCTCTCTCTCTCTCTCTCTCTCTCTCTCTCTCTCTCTCTCTCTCCCTCCCTCCCTCCCTCCCTCCCTCCCCCTCTTCCCCTCTATCCCTCTCCCCCACCTCTCTCTCTCTTCTCCCCCCTTGCTTCCCTTATTCCCTCCCTCCCTGACAGCTGTCTGGGTTAGATTTCATGAAGAGGTATATTTCTCCTTTAAACTGAAACTCTTAAATAGGAACAAAAAACAAAAGCCAATTTCTTTTAGTCACTAAAACATTTTAAAACTAGTGTTGTTCTTGCTATGGAGGATAGCTACTTTTTGACATTGTATGGTAAGGACATAGATAGTATCACAGTGGATTGCACAGTTATGGACACATATTGGTTAAGAGAATATCACAGTGTGTTTTCAGGACATTCCAAGATAGAAAGAGTTCTTTAAAAGCTTGGTTTTAACTTCTCTTTAGAAACATATTTTGTGTTGTGGTAGAGACTTGGTTGATGATATATCAGTATCAGAAAGGAAGGCATTTCTATCGATCAGGAAGGAGTTCAGTTCTTAAGTTTAAGGTGGTAGTTGTGTTTGCATATTTGTTTTTTCCTGTCCTGTCTTAAAAGGTTAGTCCTTTGTATTTTGAAAACCCAAATTGTAAATGCTTAAAAGGCTGCTTCAGCTTTTGTTTCAGCTTTTCTTAAAATGTCATCCTCTGCATAGTAAATTTCAGTAGCTGAATGTGCAACCGTAGAAGTGAACTGTGTGCGTAGTAAATGATTCTAACTGCTTTTTGTGCCACAGTATTGTCTGAGGTTCCCCGCTTATTCCGCCCTTCTATCCCAGTGCGGAGAATTGATGAGGATTTGTGCATTGTGTTAGGTCTGCTCATAGTTTGACTAGCACAGTCTGAAAGTGGGTTGTGCAGGATGAGAGAGAGCAGCCTAATTGCTCCTCCTGCATCAGCAGCATCTATAAAGCATCCTGGGAATTGCTTGCCCAGGGCTCAGAGCAGCTGGTCACATGAGCCTGGATTTTCAGTTCAGTTCATTAGTCAGCCATTTTGGTCAACACCCTGCTTACTGCGCACAACCAATCCTGTTAGAACTCGGCATCCCGGCAGATCCTCTAGTGATTTCTGCTGGACAAAAAAATATTAAGATAAATTGGAAATATAGCTTGATTTTTTTTTTCATTTATATTTTTTCTTTTGTATTTTTTCTGCACAAAGAAGGAGGATTTTTTTTTCACTTATTCATGCTGAGACCCATTTTTGAAAGCCAGCTAAGGCAGCATTGGGTGTGTAGGATTTAAGCCTATCGATAGCCCGGCTGGAATAAAGGAAACAGAAGATAAAAGGAGAGCACGCTGGTAGAGGACACAACCATCCTATCTTGCTAACCTTTAGGACTTGCCATTAAGAAAAGAGAGTATAGAATTGTTTGTTTTGAGCAGTTTGTTCTACAAGGTATTTTTGTTTTGTTTTTCTTTGTTTTTTTTTCTTTTTTAATCTCTCCCATCCCATTTTCTAAAAGCTTTATTTAAAAGCTTGGGATTTGGGATTTTTTTTTGGTGCAGAGGTCTTATTTATTTGTGTGTGTGTGTGTGTGTGTGTGTGTGTGTGTGTGTGTGTGTGTGTGTGTTGTGGTCGCAGCTGACTCATCATGTCTGCCCTGACGCCTCCGACTGATATGCCAACCCCCACCACTGACAAGATCACACAAGCTGCCATGGAGACCATCTACCTTTGCAAATTCCGAGTGTCTATGGACGGAGAGTGGCTCTGCCTTCGAGAGCTGGATGACATCTCCCTTACACCTGACCCAGAGCCCACCCATGAAGGTATGGTCAGATCCCAGCAGTCCTCCTCGTTACCGGGACTGGGAGGGCCGCAGCGGGGAGCCCCTCCTGGTTTTTATTGTTGTCTCTTGCTCAGCCTCCTGAACCCCCTCCCCTTGTTTCTGCTTATGGGGAAAAAATTCTTCTCTACCCGAGTCTCCTTTCTCAAGACGCCTATGTTCTGTGACAGTTCTTTGTCTCAAAGCCCTTCAAAGGGAACATCTGAGGTCATTAAACATCAGTTCCTAACAGATAGGGAAAGAGCTATCAATTGTGTTCCTCCTTTAAAATGCTATAGAAATCACAGTGATCCTTAATAGTAAATTAGGAAAACACAAGTGTAGTTATGGGATATAGCACCCACAGTGAAAAAAATAGGGGAGGGTCCTGTCAATGGGACGTTGTTAAACAGGCTATGGCACCCAGGAAATATTTGAAAAAGTTACTCTTTTTAAATAGTATTAAATGGAAAAGCAATTTTCAATTCAGTGCTTCATGAATATGGACTCTTAATGCATGTCTTACAGAGGTTAAACATAAGTACGGTTTTTCCTATGCATGAAATCTTTGAGCCATTGTTGTTGTAAATGTATAATATATATATATATATATATATTATACACACACACACACACTTAGACTCAGTGTTTACAGTTGCAAGTAATCTCTGTGGTCTCTTGATTGTTTCTAAGAACACTTCCCAAGCTGTAAGCTGTCTGTAGCTTGTACTCCTTACATTCCCTCTGCCAAGTTGCAGATATGATGACTTCTCAGCCCATTTGTTCTCCTTCAACAAACAAGGATAAAAACATGAGCGTGTAAGGAGAAATCCTTTACAAACATCTGCAGGACTAGTGGATTGTACATGTAGGTTGGAGTTGGGAGAAGTGACTCCTCCATGCTGTGACCTTGTGTGCAGTCCTGTCATGCCTAAGATTCACTCAACGTTCTCCCCAGCCAGATTTAGCCGCGAGAAGGTTAGAGAGCATTCTAGTCACCAAGCCAAGGCAGGCATTCTGTATGTTTCTTACAAGCCGCACTTTACTAGCTTTGATGATGTTTGGCATCGGTCACCGATTCTGTCCCTGGAACAGCTTCTCTTAGCTATGTTCAGAATGTATACAAGGGGCGGGGGCGGGGCATCAGCTGGAAGTCTGTGCAGTGCCAGCACTGCTTACACAGCCTCCAAAGCTTTAGCAGTCTTTGGGAAGAAAATTGCAGTTTGAAGAGGCTACCAAGAAGCCTATTAGCTAGTGCCCTTGGCATAATTGTTTGAAAGAGAATCCCCATTCATTTTGAGAGGTATACTGTGAAATATGACCGTACTTATAAAATCTACAGTTTCTCAGTTTCCTAAAGATAATCTTTAATACTTTTAGTACTCTGCATGTATGCTTGCTTCCTGCATAATAGTTCTGTGGTGAGCACAGGTTTGCTGGTGCTGCATGTAAACATTTGTAATAATACTGTTTGAATTCTTCACTGAGAGGCTGCGGCGAACTTGAGCACGGCAGTAGGGAAGGACAGCGTGCGAGGTACAGACTGTTAACGGCATGCCCCTCGATCTAGGGACCTAACAGTGTGCTGGACATTTTGCATTAAATTAGGTGAGAGAAACAGTTATTTCACATGATTTCAGGGAAACAGGGTACAATGTCCTAGAAAGCCAGGAGGTACTCCATGGGAGGTTTCCTTGTTCCATAGACTGTGTCTAAACAGCCATTTGGACCCAAGAAATGTCTGCTTTAATTCTAAAAACCTTGACACCTATTAGATTTAACTGGGTGGTCAGGGATTATTTGAGTAACTAGGAAACTGGAGCTCCTGATGCCTAGACTGTGTCCTAGTTGAGTTATACAGAAAGGGTCTGATAGCTCAAATCCTGGAGACCCTTCAGTTTCACAAAGAAAAATGGGCACAGTTGTTCTCTAGAGATGCTGTGGTCTCCAAGTCTTATTTTCTGAAGCAGGTCTACACTTCACCATGAGGCTATCATGTAGTAAGGCCTCTCCAGCCACTGCAGTGCTTAGAGAATAAATGCTTGGATTCCCATCTCTGTGCTTGTTGGCAGTCAGCATGACCCCCACTCTTATGTGTGCTCTCCTTAAAAACAGCTGATCTAGTGGTCAGAGCAGAGGACGGAGTCCACTGGGGAGGAGAGGGAAGGGCCAGGGAATGCTGCTGCACAGTGTAAGGCTGGAGCCAGACCTTAAGACATTACTAGATGATCACCACACGGATGTGGAGCAGAACTTTGCAAATGGTCCAGGGAAGAGCAGATGGTGAGGAGCCTGCAGGACTGTGTGTGGCCCAGCAGGGTGGGGAGCTGGAAAGATAACACACTAGTGTGGGGGCACCTGGGCTTTGCTCAGGGAAAGCTGCTGGGCCTCTAAACCTAGGGATAAAATGAACTCAGAACAGAGGAGCAACACTGTGGGTGAATCAGGAAGATAGAAGCTCCCAGGGCCCCTAGCCATGACTGTGAAAATGGTCCAGGCAAAAGATAACAAGTCCAATCCAGAGTAGCAAGGATGAGCACTGGGAAGACAGCCACCTGAGAAGAAGAGGTTCCCTGAGGATGGAGCCGCCTCTGGGGCTGGGGTGACAAGGACACAGTGCCCTGAGTGGCTGCCAAGGGTTGATCTTCAGGGCTGAGTTCCTTTCACCAGTGAAGAATGCACAAGTAAGACGAGGTTTGCTCTCTGGTGCTCCTGGGCCGTGGCTGACTAAGGAAGCATTGCCATGTCATCTGTTTAACCTTCCAGTCAGTCCCACAGAACCAGGGCTGAAGGTGACTCTGCCAGTTATTAGTCTGTCATGAAATAATCCTCCTGTCTCCAGATCTCAAGGGTCTTGATTGGAGATGTGTGCTGATTTAGAAACATACCACACTGACACTGACTAAACTGATGTCAAGAATGGTCTTTGACTTTTTGTTTGTTTGTTTGTTTTAACATTTTTACATTTCTAAAAACATAATAGAGGTTAAAAAATAGAACTGGAGAGATGGCTCAGCAGTTAAGAGTGCTGGGTGTTCTTCCAGAGGACCCCAGTTCAATTCCCAGTACTGACATAGTGCTCATGCCTGTGTGTAACTCCAGTCCCAGTGCTTCTTACACTCTCACACAGACAGACATGCAGGCCAAACACCGGTGAACATAAAAGTAAATTATATTTTATAAAGTTGAAAGAAAAGGACTTTTAAAACTGTCACACCCTATGTGCCATGGGTCTGGAAACTTCACCAGGGCAGTGAAGGAATAAAAGGACAGACACACGTACACAGAGGGTGTGCACTCTGACAGTGCAGCAGCAACTGCTGCAGCAGCCTGGAAGCACAGCTTGTGTACCATGCACAGCCCAGAGGAGCGGCTGCAGTCTCCATGGGAGGTGTCTGTAGATGAGCGGCCGGGCTGTAAACAGGAGGGAGCTGCGGTTGCTAGTCAGTCATTAGCACTGTCCTCCCAGACAAAGGCTCCCAGTCCTGAGTTGTACCCTTATCGGCATGTGACTCATGTGACTCGGGGCTCCCCTGGCCCCACTGCGATGCACTGTGTGTACTCAGACTGTGCCTGTGGTCTGCTCAGGGATGGAAGCAAACAATTTCGATGCACGCTTGTAGTAAGTTAGAACTTACGTGTGATGAAGTGATGCACTCCTTTGTGTCTGGGTGTCTTGGAGCAGGACTCTTGAAAGATGTTTGCTCCAGAGTCAGGAATCAAGAAACAAAACTGTTTCAGAAACTCCAGTATATGGCACACATAGAGGACAGGCTAGGTTATTATCAGGTTACCCCTGATTATTATTGGTTACCTAAACCTAACTGGAAACATATGTTTAAAAATCTTTCGTTGTCTGAAAGAGAATCTTTAAAAAGTGAAGTCTTGAGCCTTTGTGTTTATCTGTTATGGGATTAAATTAATTTTAAGTTAGAAGTCTGAAATAGTGTTCTATTTTAAGAGAGAAAATAGTATATTTAGGCTTACTAATATAAATAGCTAATATAGTTATTGCCTTTACTCTCTAAAATGTTGGGTTTTTGGATAGTTATATGATATAAATGAAATCTCTAAATTGTCCTTAAACTAAATGTCCAGCTTTTTAAGCTCATGTTCCTTTTCTACCATATTCATACCCTCCATTATTATTTTGGGGATATTCATATGTTTTGAGGTTATTTTTTTTTAAACTTCCCTGTTTAGAGCTGCAGAGATGGCTCTGTGGGTTAATACTCAGTGTGCGAGCTTGAGGCTGGGCTCAGCTGCCAGCACCCACATAAGAGGGGAGTGGACACAGAGTCCCGGCAGGGAGACCCACAGCACAGCAGTGAGGGCTCCGCCTCCTGAGCACTGGGATTGCAGGGTTATTGATTAAAACACCCTTCTCAAACACGGATCGAAAAAACACACCGTGACGGAATTAGTTATTCACTTACTTGCTTACTTGCATGTTCTGAGGCAGGGTCTCTGTGTGCAGCCCTGGGTGGCTCAGGCGGAGTTACATCTTCAGGCTACCTTGAGAAATGAGCCTCTGCTCCTTTGACTTCAGGTCGGTGTTCAGAGCCAGGGTGATGTCAGCACATGCAGAGGCTGACCCTGCAGAACCAGGGGGCCCTCCAGCAGGTACCTTGGCCTTGCTCTCCAGATGTGTAACATCTGTACTGGCTAGTGGAGAGAGACTGTAGGAAATAACCAGTGGCGCTGTGACTTCAGACCAGCAGTGTGTGTTTTTGTCTGTTAGTTTGTCAAAAGTACTGGGTGTCCCTCCAGGCAAAGCTCAGTCTTTGGGGCTGAATGTCACCTTGCTCTCCAAGACCTCATCCTCACAGTGCAGGTGAAGATGCATTGAAGATGTCAGGCTCCTGGGAAGCAAGCGGGAGCTGCTGGGTTGTCAAAGGACAGTCTGCTGTCTTAGAAACTGTGATGTGGGATTCACAACCAGACAGCACTCACCGCTGACGACATTTCCCAGAAGATAGGTTAGATGCTGGCTTGGAATAGGTGTTTCTGCCAGTGGGAACATATTACCGGGCTGATCTTCTCAAGGTGACAGAGAAGGATTTGTCATCCAGGGACTGTTAGACAGGTGCCAAGGTCTCCCCTTTGACATAAAGTACTTTTGTTTTGTTTTGTTTAAGACAGGGTTTCTCTGTGTAGCCTTGGCTATCCTGAAACTCACTCCGTAGACCAGGCTGGCTTTAAACTAAGAGAGAGATGCCTGCCTCTCCCATTCTTCCCCCTCACACACCCCCCAGTGCTGGCGTTAAAGGCGTGTGCAACATGATGACATTAGGTGCTTCTGTCCTACTACTCCCTGTATGTGAGTGTAGCCACATCTTACTGGGGAATCATGGATGTTTCTAATGAGAACAGTACATATCCCAGTGTGTGTTTTACAGGCGGGGCACCAGGAGGCCAGAAGAAGGCATCAGATCCTCCTGAACTGTAGTTATAAGTCGTTGTGAGCCTCCATACAGGTTCTGGGAACTGAATCTGCGTCCTCTGCAAGAATAGCCAGAGCTCTAACCACAGAGCTATCCCTTCAGCCCCTTTTCTTTTATGAGAAAAGATTACTAGAATATCTTTTCTCTGATTGTTTCTGGTTTAAAAACTATTTAGCTCATGTCTACTTTACCTACCCTATTGAAATATGGTTCAGTATAAAGATATTGCTTGTCAATTATTGCATTCAATCCTGATGGAAATATGGGAAGAAGACATGGGCTCTACTAAGTGTGTGTGTGTGTGTGTGTGTGTGTGTGTGTGTTGTGTGTTCATGCTATAGGGATGGTGTGCATGCAACAGCACACATGTCGAGGTCATAGGGCTTGGCTTTCTGTAGAGTTGCTCTTTTCTTTCCACCTTTATGTGGGTTCTGGTGTCCAGCGCAAGTCTCAGCTTCCCAGACTAAGCAAATGCCTTTCCTTGCATGGCCGCCTCTCAGCCCAGGAGCAGCCCATTTGAAAATCACTCAATGTAAATCGGAGGCCTGAGAAAATAATTCTAGCAGCCGCACCAGACATGTACCTTAAGAAAATAGTCATCAGTATAGGCAAGGAAAATTTAAAGATTTATGTATTTATGTGTTTGTGTGTGAACCTGAGTACCTTTGTGTGCACTGTGTGTGTGTGCAGGAACACATGGAGGACAAAAGAGTGTCACGTCTCTGGGAGCTGGAGTTTCACATAGCTGTGAAAGGCCATGTGACTGCTGGGAACCAGACCCAGGACCTCTGCAAGAGCAGCAAGGGCTCTGAGCTACTGGCCATCTGTTCAGCCCCCAGGCAAAAAGTTTGCATCATATATATTATAATATTCTGCCTGCTCTAGCAGAATCTCAAAAGACACTTAACATAGTGTAGAGAAAAGCACTGGAAATGTATAAGCATCTATATTAATGAGCAATAAATACTGTTATAAAAGAAAATTTAGTAGCATATTGCTCAGAATATAATTTGTAGTTTCACACTTTTGAATAATATATCACAATTATCCCATTATAATATAGTATATATTCTAGTTCATTATTATAATTCTCCTCTTACTATGCTTAGTTTATAAATTAACCTTTATTGTAGTTGTCTGTATATAAGAAAGTACAGAGTATTTAGAGAGGAAAACATGTTCCAAGTGCATTGATTACACATTCGAGCATCCACTGGGCTGTCAGAACAGCTTTCTTGTGGCAAAGAGGGACCACTCCCAAATGAGTATGTAAATCACTCCCTACCAAACAGCAAAGTCCATACTCTAATGAAGGCTTTAAGGAATGTTCTGGAGAAGAGAGCCCATTCTAGGCCTTAAAAGAAGGTGTATTCATTTCCTGTGAGTATTCTAATACACTGCCACGGAGCTGGTACCCTAAAGCAACAGAAGTGTATTCTGTAAGCTAACACTTAAGTCTGCTCTTTCCAAGAGGCTTGGGAGAGTCCATTCCTTACTGCACCTGTGACTGGCAGCATCCCTCGCTCCGGTCACGAGGTTCATCACTTGAGTGTCTGCCTTCGTGTTCACATTGCTTCTTTTCCTTCCTTGTATCTTCTGTTACAAGGACAGAAATGATAACATTTTCCAAGGAAATTAGAGTCCTTCACTAATTCCAGCTCTAGAAACAACTTCCAGATACAACTGCATTTATAAGTTCAAGAGAATACAACATGAATATCCTTTGGGAGCCATTTGTTTTAACTTATCACAAAGTATCAGTGAATAGTAAAATCTTAAAATAATAAAAATATGTTCTATTTTTGGTAAAATTATTTAAGTTTATAATCACCAGATAAATATGAAAAAATTACATATTTGGAAACTAAAATTACAGACTTCTAAGGATTCATTAGTCAAAGAAGTCACGAGCTAAATGAACATAAAGGCACATTTCAGAATTAGAAATTTATAGCCTTAAATTCTTATAGTTGCAAAGAATAAAATTCTAAAAAATGTTTTTACTTAAACATTCTCAAAAGTAGCAAGAAAATTGGGTGTAGTTGCCCACCTGTGACTTCCATGCTGACTTTGAAAGAGCGTGCACATGTGCCATAGCTACCATGCCATAGATGCTTGTGTGCGCACGTGCCATAGACGCCTGTGTGCGCATGTGGCATAGACGTCTGTGTGCGCATGAGCCATAGGCGGCTGTGTGTGCATGTGCCATAGACGCCTGTGTGCGCATGTGCCATAGACGCCTGTGTGCGCATGAGCCATAGGCATCTGTGTGCGCATGTGCCATAAACGTCTGTGTGCGCATGTGCCATAGACGCCTGTGTGCGCATGAGCCATAGGCGTCTGTGTGCGCATGTGCCATAAACGTCTGTGTGCGCATGTGCCATAGACGCCTGTGTGCGCGTGTGCCATAGACGCCTGTGTGCGCGTGTGCCATAGACGCCTGTGTGCGCGTGTGCCATAGGCGTCTGTGTGCGCGTGTGCCATAGGCGTCTGTGTGCGCGTGTGCCATAGACGCCTGTGTGCGCGTGTGCCATAGACGCCTGTGTGCGCGTGTGCCATAGACGCCTGTGTGCGCGTGTGCCATAGGCGTCTGTGTGCGCGTGTGCCATAGACGCCTGTGTGCGCGTGTGCCATAGACGCCTGTGTGCGCGTGTGCCATAGACGCCTGTGTGCGCATGTGCCATAGACGCCTGTGTGCGCATGTGCCATAGACGCCTGTGTGCGCATGTGCCATAGACGCCTGTGTGCGCGTGTGCCATAGCTACCGAGCCATAGACACCTATATGCCATAGACCAGCTGCATGCCATCACCACAGGTTTTAATACAAATGAACATGCAAGAGAAAAGTGTGAAATTGATTGTCTCTGGGTAGTGAAATTGCAAGTGGTTTCCATACTTTTCCTACTTTACCCCGCACTTAGTCAGCAAAGGGAATCAACTTCCAATCCAAAAATCACCTTTTTGCACCTTTTCACAAGGGTACTTCTTATTTAAATTATTTTACATCCTGATCACTGACAGCTTCCCCTCTGTCCTCTCCTCCCAGATGCTCCCTCTCCCCTCCCCTCTCCCCTCCCCAACCCACTTCTCAGAAAAGGGGAGACCTCCCTCCCTGGGATATCAGTACTAGCCTTGGCACATGAAGTTGCAGTAAGACTGGGTGGATCTTTGGAAAAGGGATCCAAAAGCAGGCACTGTAGGCACAGACAGCCCGTCTTTCGGGGTCCCACATGAAGACTCACTGCACAGCTGTTACACATGGCAGAAGGCCTAGTTCGGCCCAGGCATGCTCTCTGGTTGTCAGTCAGTCTCTGTGAGCCCCTGTAGGCCCAGGTTAGCTGATTCTGTAGGTTTTCTTATGTGCCTTTGACTCCTTTGGCTCACAAGTCACATTTTTAAAAGGTATTTTTTATTATCTTTAACTATATTTAAAATAAATATGTTCGTGGGTTTGTGTGCATGTGAGTGCAGTTGCTCATAGAGTTCAGAAGAAGGTGTCAAATCTATAGCTGGAGACATGGGCAGCTTCGAGCCACTTTACATGGGGCCTGGCAAGAGCAATACCTGTTCTTCACCTCCAAGCCATCTCTAACCTCCGGAAATAGACTCTTTCCCCCACAAAATACTCTGGGAACGTGGGCACTTGTTCGTCTGTTCATCCGCTCGGACCCCAGCACTTCCTGTGAACACAAGCAGGGACCAGCTTCACTCTAGATCCACTTTTAGATATCTTTTCTCATTCTTGTTTTATGCATGTGAGTGTTTTGTCTGCATGTATGTCTGCGCACCTGCCTTATGGATATAGTGCACCGAGAGGCCAGAATAGGACCTCAGCCTCCTAGACCAGGATTATAGACAGTTGTAGACCACCACGTAGGTGCTGGGAGTAAACCAGAACCACAAAGTCATCTCTCCAGCCTCACATTTCCAGTATTTTTTTTCCACATTTTTGTTAAAAGTCAAAATGACAGGCTTACTGGCTGCTCAGCCTGTGAGCATGTCACTGCCATTCTGCGTGGGAAGCACGCAGTGACCAGGTTACGCACACCAAGATGGATTCAGCACAGCGGCAACTTTGGGAGGAGGGACAGGGTGGTGGCGCCTCCTGTAGCTCCAGTGCCTCGAAGTTGCTCCTCCCTTCTCTTCATGCCGAGTGCTGGGGTTGGAGAAGGAGCCTCCGCCCTGCGGCTGCTGCCTTCCCGAGTGTTCAGAACATTACACCTGGGGACTGGAAGATGGCTCTGTGGGTGAAGCGGTTGCGTTGTGAGCCTGGAACCAGTTTGTGTCTCCAGATTTTGTGTTCACTCTGGGTGTGATGGGCGGCACCCAATGGCTGAGAAGGGAGAGTGGACGGATGGAGCTGTCGTTCTAATGGAAACGGAGCTCTGGGTTCAGGAGAGTCAGTGTCTCAGAAAAGGAGAGGAGAAAATAATAGAGGACAGAGCGCTCTGTCCTACATGCATGTGCACGCACACGCGTACACACACATATCACCCTGTTCACACACACACACACACAGGCACACACAGGCACAGAGACACACACACACACATCACCCTGTCCTACACACACACACACACACACACACGTCACCCTCTGTGCTATATACAGACATACACATCGCCCTCTGTCCTACACACATGCACACAGAGGCACACACAGGCACATAGACACACACATACATGTCACCCTCTGTCCTACATAAACACACAAAAAAAACCCCAGACACATCAACCTCTGTCCTATATACACACACACACACACACACACACACCTTTTGCAATCAGCCTCAGTGGCAGTTAGTCTTAGATTTATATTGTCAGGTTCTCAGAGTAGTGATTATGTGTACTGCACAAGGCAGTCTTTGTGAACTCCGTGCAGGAAGGCCAGGGCAGAGCACTCTGGACAAAGTTCACCTTGTCCTGTTCTGTCGGGAGAGCAGTGCGCCAAGTCACCCTCCTAGGTAAGTGTGACCGTCCTAGCCTCTGGGATTCTACAAAATCCTAAGTCTGCATGAGAAACGTGAGTGGCTTTTACTTGTATCCCAGTCCCAAAGTTCCCAGGATTGCTTGAGGAGGGCTGGGCCCTGTGGCACTGCTGCTGTGGGTTCTGAGTCTCCCTGAGCGAGCGAGCGAGTGAGCTAGCGAGCGGTTTCCTGTCCTTCCAGCGGGTGCCCCTGCAATGCTGTCTGCTCCCGTGGCTCTAGCAGAGCCTCGTCGGTTACTCTCCACCAACAGACCTTCTGTGTTAATCTTTAATTTGGGCCTTACACATGGACTGTTTCTGTTTAGTTGGCTGTTCTGTTTTGTGGCAGTGTCTGGCCATGTTTTCCTGCCTCCCCCTGCCAAGTGCTAGGGATTATAGGCGTGTCCGTGTACCATGATGCCTGCTTCCCTTCTGCATTTGAAATTGCTCATTTCATATGTGTGTATGTGTGTGCGCATGTCTGTCTTTTTGTGTGTCTGTGTGAGTGTATGTAATGTGTCAGGGTGTATACAAAGACAGATGAGGAGACCAGCTCTGTCAGAGCAGGAGTAGAGACATGGGGGGCACCAGGCTTGTTGCATGGATGTTGGGACCTGACCTCTAGTCTTCAGGATTGCTGTTAACCTCCGATCCACCTCATGCCTCCTACCCCTCACCCCTGCGTGGTGGATGGACGAGGCCACATGAGCCCTTCTTTGCATTTTCAGCTTCAGTGTCACAGACAACTGAAGTCATGCGTTCCAATCTCTGAAATATAAACCATTTTCAAATTTTTGTAGCAGTGTTGATGCTTAGATGAATTGCCAGAGTCCCAAGTGCTGGCTGGGGGAGGGCTGTGCTGGGGTCCACCGTGCACTCTGCGGGGAGGGCTGTGCTGGGGTCCACCGTGCACTCTGCGGGGAGAGCTGTGCTGGGTCCACCGTGCACTCTGTGGGGAGGGCTGTGCTGGGGTCCACTGTGCACTCTGCGGGGAGGGCTGTGCTGGGTCCACCGTGCACTCTGCGGGGAGGGCTGTGCTGGGTCCACCGTGCACTCTGAGGGGAGGGCTGTGCTGGGGTCCACCGTGCACTCTGCGGGGAGAGCTGTGCTGGGGTCCACCGTGCACTCTGAGGGGAGGGCCGTGCTGGGGTCCACCGTGCACTCTGCGGGGAGGGCCGTGCTGGGGTCCACCGTGCACTCTGCGGGGAGGGCCGTGCTGGGGTCCACCGTGCACTCTGCGGGGAGGGCTGTGCTGGGGTCCACCGTGCACTCTGCGGGGAGGGCTGTGCTGGGGTCCACCGTGCACTCTGCGGGGAGGGCTGTGCTGGGTCCACCGTGCACTCTGCGGGGAGAGCTGTGCTGGGGTCCACCGTGCACTCTGCGGGGAAGGCTGTGCTGGGGTCCACCGTGCACTCTGAGGGGAGGGCTGTGCTGGGTCCACCGTGCACTCTGCGGGGAGGGCTGTTCTGGGGTCCACCGTGCACTCTGCGGGGAGGGCTGTGCTGGGTCCACCGTGCACTCTGCGGGGAGGGCTGTGCTGGGGTCCACCGTGCACTCTGCGGGGAGGGCTGTGCTGGGTCCACCGTGCACTCTGAGGGGAGGGCTGTGCTGGGGTCCACCGTGCACTCTGAGGGGAGGGCTGTGCTGGGGTCCACCGTGCACTCTGCGGGGAGGGCTGTGCTGGGGTCCACCGTGCACTCTGCGGGGAGGGCTGTGCTGGGGTCCACCGTGCACTCTGCGGGGAGGGCTGTGCTGGGGTCCACCGTGCACTCTGCGGGGAGAGCTGTGCTGGGTCCACCGTGCACTCTGCGGGGAGGGCTGTGCTGGGTCCACCGTGCACTCTGAGGGGAGGGCTGTGCTGGGTCCACCGTGCACTCTGAGGGGAGGGCTGTGCTGGGTCCACCGTGCACTCTGAGGGGAGGGCTGTGCTGGGTCCACCGTGCACTCTGAGGGGAGGGCTGTGCTGGGGTCCACCGTGCACTCTGAGGGGAGGGCTGTGCTGGGTCCACCGTGCACTCTGAGGGGAGGGCTGTGCTGGGGTCCACCGTGCACTCTGAGGGGAGGGCTGTGCTGGGGTCCACCGTGCACTCTGAGGGGAGGGCTGTGCTGGGGTCCACCGTGCACTCTGCGGGGAGGGCTGTGCTGGGTCCACCGTGCACTCTGCGGGGAGGGCTGTGCTGGGTCCACCGTGCACTCTGAGGGGAGGGCTGTGCTGGGGTCCACCGTGCACTCTGAGGGGAGGGCTGTGCTGGGGTCCACCGTGCACTCTGCGGGGAGGGCTGTGCTGGGTCCACCGTGCACTCTGCGGGGAGGGCTGTGCTGGGGTCCACCGTGCACTCTGAGGGGAGGGCTGTGCTGGGGTCCACCGTGCACTCTGCGGGGAGGGCTGTGCTGGGGTCCACCGTGCACTCTGCGGGGAGGGCTGTGCTGGGTCCACCGTGCACTCTGCGGGGAGGGCTGTGCTGGGGTCCACCGGGCACTCTGCGCCAGGCTCATTTCTTTTTGACAGGGGTGTCATTACCATTACTAGGAAAAGTTTCCCATTAGAAATTATTTTATTTATATGTATGTGCATATATGCAGACCACACATGAAATTCAGTCCGGCTTTTGGGATTGTTTTCTGTCTTGGGCGGCCAAGGTTCTATATCTACCCATGCACTGTTGCTGCTGTGTTACTGTGTAGCTTAGGGTGCTGTGACTAAATACCCTGGGCTACATAATTACCTGCTATATCCCTTCTTCATGAAAGAGAAGCATGCAGGGAAAGAATTCAGTCTGCTGTGCTTCCTAATTTGGGATCCTTATACAGTTCTGTCATTAACTTCTTGACTTAAAACAGCCTGTGTTCATATGCCCCGTAACATGTTATCACAGGCAGTGAGATGGTTCCACACATAAAGGCCCTCGTTTCTAAGCCTGGCAGCCTGAGCTGGACACCACATGGCAGAAAGAGAGAACTGAGGCCAGCAAGTTGTCCTCAGACTCTTACATGTATGCCATGACATACGCACTTACATGTGAGCACATATACATACACACACACAACCACACAAATATATTAATAGAAAGGTTATGGACTTGGCATGATGGCTCAGTAGGCAAACGTGCCCAGGTAGGTCTGGACTTTAGTTCAATTCCCAGAAGGCGAGAACTCACTCACTCCACACAGTGATCCCTGACTTTAGGATCCATCCCTACATATACATCATACATATGCACGCAGTAATAAATAATGTTTAAAATGAGATTACTAAGTTCTATCAAGTGTTAACCATGCACTCTAAGTGTTTGCTCTCAGTCACATGACACCACACAGGCCATGAGAGTGCTGGGTGTCCTTCCGGGTCAGCCTTAGGAATGGGGACTGCAGCAGTTCAGCCAGAGTGGCAGGAGCTCCCCTGGGCAGGCGCTACCGTTTTCACTCTACCTCCGGCACAGTTAGGCACCTATAGCACATTCTTTTTGTTTTTGTTTGTTTGTGTGTTTGTTTTTATGAGACTGTGTCTCTCTGTGTAGTCCTGGCTTTCCTGGAACTCACTGTGTAGACCAGGCCAGCCTTGAACTCGCAGAGATCCAGGGTCCTCTGTGCTGGGATTAAAGGCATACAACACTACACCCAGCCTACAACAATTTTTAAAGCAGACCCATTTACAATAATAGAAGGTCATACCAGTTTGCTTTTTGTTGCTGTAAAAATACTAACGAGGACTAGTTCAAGTAGGAAAATGTCCGTAACAGCATACAAGAGGATGCGGGGTCAGGCAGTGTATTTGGCAAGAACCTAGAGAAAGGAGCAGAGACACAGGCCATGGAGGAGTGCTGCTCACAGGCCACTGCCCTTCGCCTGCTCAGTCTGCATAACTCTGGGCCACCTACCCAGGAGTGGCTCCTCCCACAGTGGCCTGGATCTGCCCACAGCAATCTTTAATCAAGATGATGTCCTCTTATGGAGACAGTTCCTCAAATGAGGTTCCCTCTTTCCAGGTGATTCTAGTTTGTGTCAACTTGACAAAAAGTAGCCAGCACAGGCATTGAGATTGTGAGTTTACACACTCCCTAGTGTGTAAATGTGCAGTTTCTTGCTACTTATTGTTAATACAGTTGTTTACAGCAGATAAATCATGCTACATGCAAAAATGTAGTATCTTTAGAAAGATCAGGTACAGGGCTTATACTTGAATGAATGTATTAAATACTGTTCTTTTTTTTTTTTTCCTGAGACAGGGTTTCTCTGTGTAGCCCTGGCTGTCCTGGAACTCACTTTGTAGAACAGGCTGGCCTCGAACTCAGAAATCCTCCTGCCTCTGCCTCCCAACTGCTGGGATTAAAGGTGTGCACTACTACCGCCCAGTGTGTTTTCTTGTTGTTTTAATAATTTGAACATGTTGTAGAAGGTGCAACTGGAATACTTTATAAGGCTGAACGTGGTGGCACACACCTTTAACCCCATAACTGGGGAGGCAGAAGTGGGTGCATCTCTATAGTTTACATATCGAGACCTGTCCCCAAAACAAAACAGGACTGTTTTATAAAACTTTTAGAATTGGGGTTATAAAAGAATAGCAACCTGTTCTTTGGGGGGGGGGGGTAGAAGCATACAGCCACACCCCAGCCCACTGTCCATTCTGCGGGAGAGTAGATTGCTGACACTGAGTAGGGAGAAGTTAAAGTGATCAGGGCACAGCTCCTGACCTCCTGCCTGGCATCTTTACAGAAAAACCAGAACTGAGCATGGATGGTGTTTTCTGAAATCCCACCCCATAATCCCAGTACTCAAAAAACTGAGGCAGAAGGATTACCCTGAGTTCAAAGCCAGCCTGAGCTACAGAGGGTGTTCCAGGCCAGCCTGGATGGGCTACAGAGGGAGTCCTGTAGAGATGGGAGGTGGGGCTGGCAGAAATTGCTACATAGGACACAAGGATACAAGTGGTGAGCACTGCACACTCCTGCCTAGAAACTCACTTCCAGCTCTTCTGCACGAGTCTGGAGGAGCTTTGTGGTTTTGCCTTTCCCAGGAAAGGTCTCATTTTACTAAGTGACAGGTATACTTTTTGGTGAATAACAGGTAAGACTGGGTGTTCATCCTGTTGGCCGGCAGGATGCCATAGTGAATCTGTACAACAGTGGCGGCACATGCACACTTGATGGGATATAAGTAGAACAGCATATCGAAGACGTCTACACGTAAAGTGTCTTAGTCCCAGTTTGCCATGTACATCTTTTCTGGGTGACCCCTGTCTAAGGGATCTTCGCATGAACAAGGCTACAGTTTTTAAAAAGTCTCTGGGCTGGAGAGATGGCTCAAGGGTTAAGAGCACTTGCTGCTCGCCAGAGCCCTGGCTCCCAAAACCCTCACCAGCACAAACACCAGCACCCGCACCAGCACAAACACCAGCACCCATGCCAGCATCCGCACCATCACCTACACCAGCATCCACACCAGCACCCACACCAGCACCCACACCAGCACCCGAACCAGCACAAACACCAGCACCCTCACCAGCACCCGAACCAGCACAAACACCAGCACCCATGCCAGCACAGACACCAGCACCCGCACCAGCATCCACACCAGCACAGACACCAGCACCCATGCCAGCACAGACACCAGCACCCGCACCAGCACAGACACCAGCACCCATGCTAGCACAGACACCAGCACCCGCACCAGCATCCACGCCAGCACAGACACCTGCCTCTTGAGGCACAGCACCTGTAATTCCAGCTCCAGGACTCTGACACCCTCTCCAGGCTTCTGTGGGCACCAGCACATGTGTCCTCAACACACAGACTCACACAGACTCATGAATAAAAATGAAACCCTTTAAATAGAAGAAAGAAAGGCGGGGAGCAGGGGTTAGGACAAACTCCTGGAAATAGTTTCATAAACTTTCCTGTCCTCATTTGGTAATAAGTCACGCTTTGCATTGGCTTTGGGCTTCATCGATCTGAATATCCACTCATGTCCTGCAGAGACATTAATGTGTGTGTGCTGTGGGAGCTTTCCAGCACCTTCCTAGCCAGGTCTTCACGGATGTCACCTGACTGCAGTGACTTTTAGGTGGCTGATTTTATGTGTCTTTACAATAGCATCATTTGTCCTTGTTCTATGGGCAAGAGTTAGAAATTGTGTTTATTATTATTATTATTATTATTATTATTATTATTATTAAAGTCAATCATTTTCATCATGAAATTTGTCCTGACTCTAACAAAAAAAGAAAAAAATCCCCCTGCTTTCAACATTAGTGGAGTGATCTGAATGGGGTTGGCTTGGCATGTGTTTAGACTGCAGAGTCGGATTTGGCTTCCAATAGAAGAAAATCTGTCGCTTGTTTATGATGTAAGCATACTTGTTTCTTCCCATTGGAAACCTTTAAGTAAAACATTGAGCTATCACTGCAATGCCCCTGCCTCTTGGTGGTGTCCCCAGCCCCTTTCCACTGTTAACGTCTGTGCTAAATGAAAGAATCCCGGGCTTATTTTTAGTAGCGCTTTCCTTTCTTGGCTTGCATGACATTTTACCTTTCTTTTCCTTTCTTTTTGCCGTTTGCAAAGACTCTTGGGAGGATTTGACAGATTTGGTGGAGCAAGTGCGTGCTGATACCGAAGGTGCGTGCCACACCAGCAGCTTTCAGCTCGGTCTTTCCTGTTTCCTTCTCCTTTCCTCTTTTTCTTTTGAACTTTCTAACCACCGTTTCATTGTTTTTCATAAGAAGGAGTGTCAGATTTGGGTTTTGTGCACCATGGCAATCACTAAGCAGTCCCTGTGCTTGGCTGTGAGTAGTGCAGCCTTTGTGTGTGTGTGTGTGTGTGTGTGTGTGTGTGTGTGTGTACGTGTGCATCTTAGAATGCTTGTCAAGACATTACAAGGGGATGTTATTTATTTCAAAGATGAAAGGGCAATGTTGTAAGATGACATCAAGTTTTTCTATGACTTTTTAAAAATCCACTTACAAATTTATGAGTTTCACAGCAGTCAAAATTAACAGCAATTTCTGAAAAGTGTAGAGTCCAGCCTGTTTTTAGTGTTGGATCTGTAGCGTCTATTTCAGTCTTCATCAAGATGATACTCATTGCACATCACTGCCTCTTGAATCTTGCTAGCTTTTTCTTTTTTTTTTTTTTTAAATGTATTTATTTATTCTATGTAAATACACTGTAGCTGTCTTCAGACACTCCAGAAGAGGGCATCAGATCTCATTACAGATGGTTGCTGGGATTTGAACTCAGGACCTTTGGAAGAGCGGTGCTCTTAACCACTGAGCCATCTCTCTAGCCCTCACTAGCTTTTTCTAATGATAGTTTTTAGATATCATTCCGACACCAGATGAAGACTACCATTTTACAGTGTACAGTGTGACTGTTAGTGCGTTGACAAATCTGTGTGCTTCTGTCACCACCGTCCAATCCCATGTTTTCATCTCCCTCAGAAGGAACTTCTTCACCCATCACCAACCACCCCCTGCCTTGCCCACCTCCCTGTCCCTGTCAGGCCACAGACTCTTCTATCTTTGTAGATTTTCCTATTCTGGGCATTCCACGTAAGCACTGTCATGAGCTGTGTGTCTGTCTGTTCATGGCCTCTCTCAGCATGTTTTCAAGATCCATCAGTGGTGTGGCCAGAGAACTTTCTTTTGTATGAACACACCATGTTTTGTCCATATTATGTTGGTAGGTATTTGGCATGTTACCGTTTAGGGGATAATTGTAAGGAATGTTTCTGTGAAAACACAGAATGTGTCCATATTGTTTCATATTGGGGAAATACCATGAAGTTGAACTCCAGATAGCGTGGTAATTCAGCAGCGTGTGTGTGTGTGTGTGTGTGTACATGTGTGCGCACGCGTGCGTGTCTGCCTGCCTGTCTGTCTGTGTCTGTGTACTATGTGTCTCTGTGTTTTGCCTGAAAGTATGTCTTTGTACCACAGATGTACCTGATGTCCAGAGTCCAGAAGAGGACATCAAAAGTCAGCTATGAGCCACAGGATGGGTGCTGGGACTCTACTCAGTTCCTGGACGAACAGTCAGGGCTCCTAACCAATCAGCCATGTCTCCAGCCCAGATCTTAGCATTTTTGAGAAATGTCAGACTTGTCTAAAGTACCTGCAGCATTTCACGTTTCTACCACTAGTGCTCAAGGTTGTAATATCTTTAAATCCTTAATTAGTGCTAGCTAGTTTCCTTTCTTTAAAAAACTTATTATTGCTGGACAGTGGTGGCGCACACCTTTAATCCCAGCACTCAGGAGGCAGAGGCAAGTGGATTTCTGAGTTCGAGGCCAGCCTGGTCTACAAAGTGAGTTCCAAGACAGCCAGAGCTACACAGAGAAACCCTGTCTCAAAAAACAAAAAAAAACAAACAAACAAAAAACCCTTCTTATTGGTTCATATGTGTTTTATCTACATGCACATATGTGCAGTGTGTGTAGTAGTGCCCACAGAAGCCAGAAGAGAGGATCAGATCCCTGGAACTGGGGTCATAGATGGATCTGAGCGGCTCTGTGGGTGCTGATGTCCGAGCCATCTTTCCAACGCTCTTCCTTCCGTCCCTTTTTTCTTCCTTCCTTATTTTCTTCCTTTCTTTCTTCCTTCCTCCCTTCCCCCCCTTTTTTTTGTTTTGTGTTTTAGTTTTTAAACAACATATCTTATTGTGTATATTTAGCTGGCCTGGAACTCTCTATATAAGCCATGCTGTTCTTGAATTCACAGAGATCTGACGGCCCTGTCTACTGAGTGCTAGAATCAAGATGTTTATCTTTATTTCCTTGATTGAATTCTTTGAAACACAAATGTTTTTAAATAAATTGGAATATAGCTCTTCTATTATTTCTTTTGATGCATGAACTTTGGGTCTCATATCTAAGAAAACATTGCCTAGCTCAGGGGTACAGAAATCTGAAAAATTTGGATCTATATTTTCTATGATGAGGTTTATAATTTTAAGTTTTAAATCTTGTTCTCTGGTTCTTTTTAGTTAAAAAGTAAAGAATTTTTTAAAATTGTAACATGCATATGTGTGCACAAGTGTATGTGTGTTTGTGCATGTGCATGCGTGTGTGTGCATGTGTTTGTGTGTGTTTGTGTGTGTGTGTGTGTAGCTGGAGTTGTAGGTGGTTGTGAGGTGCTTGGGACTCCTCCTCTGCAGGAGCACCACACACTCTCAACCCCTGAGACATCTCTCCAGCCCCAAACATTTGGTTTTTATTTTTTGTTTTTGTTTTAATTTTTCTGCATGTAGATATATCTTTGGCACCATTTGATCACAAACATCTCATCATTTCTGGACTCTGGATCCATTTCACAGGTCTACACATCTGTGTTGAAGGACAGTTCCTCTCAGTCTTGATGTCCATGGCTCTGTAATTAGTTTTGAACTAACAGTGTGTGTTCTCCAACACATTTTTTCTTTTTCTAGATTTTTTTTTTTTTTACTCCCCTGGGTCCCTTGTATTCCTATAGGTGTTTTAGATAAGCTTGCCAGTTTCTGTAAATAAGACAGTTGGAATTTTGGTAGGGATAGCTTGGGTCTGTATTAAGTCAAGGAATATTGCTGTCTTAGAATTAGTAAGTCTTGGATCCATTGACGTGGGATGCCTGTTTATTTTGATGCTTTTAAGTTCTCAATTCCACATTTGTTTGTTCTCAGTGCACAAAACTTGTTCCTCATTTGCCAGTATATTTGTATTTTCTTTTTGGCACCATGTAAGTAAAGTCATCTTTAAATGTCATTTTAAGCTGTTGATTTTCAGTTTGGTCCCTTCTCATCTACAAGGAATATATTCCAGATCCACAGCTGACTCTTGAAACTGTAGCAATATTAAAAGCTATGTGTAGTATGATTTTCTCCCATATACTTCTCAAGGAAAACATTCACTTATTAGGCAGAGTGAGAGATTAACAGTAACCAATAACACACAACAATTATAACCATGTAGTTTAGAAACGATTATGTCCATGTGACCTTATACTTTATGACCCTGAAGTGCACCCACAGCATAGTTGTCTTTCCTTATAAAGCTAAGCATGTTCAATTTTCACTTGACAAAAACGCTTTACAGTTGAATGTTTCTTCAAGTCATCAGCACTGTTGCTAATGGCCATTAATAAGTAATAGACACACTGTGAGACTGCATCTGAGGCAGCTTCTGCGTGACTGGCAGGTGTAGCCTATGTGGCCTGGAGATGCCCCCACAAGGGGTGATTAGTTTCCATGTGGGCAAGAAAGGGAGTGCGCTTCTAGTACACTGCACAGAAAGGCATGCACTTTAAATCCTATTGGTCGTTTATTTCTGGAATTTTCCATTTAATATTTTTAGATCACTGTGACCTGCAGAAAGCAATATCACAGAAAAAAAAAAAAAAGAAAGAGACTGCTATACGATTAAGTCCTGTATTGATCTTATAACCTGTAGTCTTGCCAAGTATACTTGCTAGCTAATACTTTTTCTTTGTTATGGATTTTTTTGGGATACATTAAACCTTTAATACCATATTCTCTGAAAATATTTCAGAAGACGCTGGTTGGTTTGGTTTGGTTTGGTTTGGTTTGGTTTGGTTTGGTTTGGTAATTGCCCTGGCTTAACTCTCCTATCGTGTTATGTAGAAATGGCCGTGTGTGCCTTGTTCCTGGTCTCTAGAGAAGCCTTCAGTCTTTCCTGAGTCCACCACCTTTGGTGGTGTATTAGAGAGGAGTTGTTCCTAGTTGCCTTTTACCAGGCTAAAGAGATCCCCTTCTCTTCCCAGTTTGTTGCATATAAAAGTAAAGGTTGTTGGCTATCTACAGCTGCTCTGTCTGCGTCTATTGAAACCACAGTTTTTATTGATTGGGTGTGTTGCATTGGCTGACTTGTGTATGTTGAAGAAGGTTCACATTCTGGCATAAATCCTGCTTGGATGTTACAATCTTTTCTGTGCTGCCAGTGTTTTGTTAAGGCTTTTTGCATCTGCATTCATACGGAATATTTTAGTCCAGCTCTGCCTTTTCTTTCTTTCTCTCAGGAAATGCTGGTATGACACGCTGGAAGTCCCATCTTCTGTTTGTGGACTCGTTTGTGACAGATGGATGTTAATTCTTTAAATGATGACTAACTTCAACAGCTAGGCCATTTGTTTTTGGTCGTCTCTCTGTGGGACTTTATTTTTGCTGTATTTCAGTTTTTATCTTTGGTAGTTTTAATAGTTTGTATTTTTCTAGTAAATCGCCTGTCTCGCCTGTAATCTAACACATCAGCATACATTTTTTTCTTGTACAGTTTCATTTGTTTCTATAAGGTCAGTGAACCCAGTGTCTAGTCTTTCCTTTTTTTTTTTTTTTTTTTTTTTTGGTTTCAGTCATTTGACTCTTGTGTTGGTCAGTGGTGGGGATAAATATCAATGTTTCTTCTTATTACTGTTTTAGGGGAAGAAAGAATATTTGGCCTTACAGTGTAATAAGGGACAGAGCTCGTCAGGGCAGGGAAACTGTGGCACCTAGAGTGTGAGGCAGTTTGTCACATTACATTTGAGTTAGGGTATTGCCAGGTCACCCAGGCTGACTTCAGATTCATGATCTTGTTGCTTCAGAGTCCTGGGTACTAGGATTATAGGCATGGGTCAATATTTCTGGCTTTAATATTGTTGATCTTTACCAAAGATTCAGCTTTGAGTTTCATTGCTTTTGTTTTTTAAGTTCTGGGTTTTATTTTTCTCCTACTATTTAGTTATTTCTTCTTTACTTAATCTCATTCGTCTCCTTTTTGGTGATATATATAATATATATTATGTTATGCTTATTATAGCTTAGCTTATTGTATATTATAGCATATTATATACCTGTTACTTGCCTTTCTGGAATCATGACGTTTCGACATACTAGAGACAGAAGAATCTTCTAGGTCAGTGTCTCTGAGGCTTTGATGCATATGCAGATTGCTGGCCTGTCCACTCTAAGTGAAAGTTCAGACCCGGACTTACCAGTGCCCCTGAGCCTGAGTTCTCAGCCCCTAAGTCTTTGCCATCAGGTGCTGATGCTGCAGGGCCAGAGTTCATGGCATTTGATACCAGAGTAGTTTGCAGGGTTTTTTGGAGGGGGGACATGGCCATTTCTCTAAATTCTGTGGACCTTTCTGGGGCAGTCACTAAAAAGCCAGTGTCACAGTGTGTCATGAGGATGTTTGATGTGAACGTGGGTCATTTCCACAGGATAAAAGAGTTACAGGTCTAGTCCAGCCTTCTCACTGTTACTACACTGCAGGATAATTTAAGCCTCAAGGAGACAAGATTTATTTCATAAAAGCAGATTTTTTTTTTTACACAAGTAAATAGTTGATACCAATAAGAGTGGATATAAACTTTCTAAAAGAGCTAAATTTAAGCAAAGTTCATCTTTGAATTATACTGTTAACAAAAAAAGACAGCAGTAAAGATGAATGAATTTTTGATTAGATGTTTTCAACAAGATGGTATAAAGATGAGTTAATTTATGATTAAATGTTTTCAACTAGCTACTTTAACAGAGTGTATACCTCAGAGTGGTTCTGAGGTAAGTCCCTCCTTAGTCCTACCAAGTAGAAATATATTTGGTATCTGACATAGCATTATGGAGACTATAAATAATCAGATTATCTATGGGGCATAAAACTGTCACTTTAAGTGATGACAGATACATAGTAGGTGTGGTTGCAAATACCTTTATTCCCAGCACTTGGGAGGCAGAGGCAGATGGATCTGTATGAGTTTGAGGCCAGCCAGGTCTACATTGCTAATTCCAGGACAGCCAGAGCTGTATAGTAAGGCCCTGTCTGGGGGTAAAACTTTTGATAGTGCTTTTATGTTTTTTTCTCAGTACCAGGAATGAAGCCTAGATCCCACAAATCCTAGGCAAGCGCTCTAGAACCAAGGTAGACCAGGCTGGCCTTGGACTCAGACATCTTCCTGCCTCTGCCTCCCGAGTGCTGGATTAAAGGTGTGTATCACCATGCCCAGTTCGACTACTTTTTTTCCAGACAGGATCTTACTATATGGTCTTGAGTAGCCTAAAATTTATTATATATGGCCTCAGACTCACAGAGATTTTACCTGTTTGTGTCTCCTAAGTACTAAAATTAAAGGTGTGTACCACACCATACATAGTCTGTTTTTGTTACTGTTTTTATAACCTACTAAGAACACTTAATGACACCCATATGTGTAGGATGTGGGGGCATCCACTGGAACATAGGAATACCACTAGCAGCTACATCTTCAAAAAAGAGTGATTCTCTCTATCCCCAACACAATTATCAACTGCCAGGAGCACCTCAGTATGGGGAGGGGAGGTCACCTACCCCATCTACCCCAGAATTTCTTCTGGTCTGGTCTTGTGAGGTCTTGTGCAGGTGATCTGAGCTGTTACAAGTTCATTTGGGACAGCCAGGCCATGTTCAGAAGAGAGCGCTCACAGAGTCCTCTCTACCCTCCACACCTCCTCCTCTTAGGTGTTCCCTGAGCCCTGGGCACTGTTCATTTATTTTTTATTAGTATATCAAGTATCAGATTTCCTTGTGGCTTTGGTTTACCCTCTCCCACTCCTTCCTGTGTCTCAACTCCCTGCCCCCTCCCCACTTAAACCTCTCTACCTCCGGTCTTCCCCTACCTTTCATATCACAAGCATTCTGTTGCCCTGCCCAGCTTCAAGGATTTTCCCCCGTTAATGGGCCTCTCTCTAGTCTGCAGATCTCTGTGTGTACTCACTGCCACATAGAATTAATAGCTTAGGTCTACATTTGAGAGAGAACATGTTTGTCTTTCAGAGCCCAGTTACTTCTCTTAATATAATATTTCCTGGTTTCACCCATTTCCTGTATGTTTATTAACCTCATTTTTCTTTATAGCTGTGGGGATTCCACTGTGTATATGTACAACATTTTCATTATCCATTTATGAGTTGACGGACATCTGAGCTGTTCCATTGTCCTGCCGTTGTGAATAGAGCATGACATAGCCGTGCTGGTGTCTCTGTCCTTGACAAGGTGATCTATGGTGACGAAGGAGGGTCATATGGGGCTGGAGAGATGGCGACTGAGCAGTCGAGAGAGCACTGACTGCTGTCCCAGGGCACTCAGGTTCAATTCCCAGAACCTACATGGCAGCTCACAGCCATCTGTAAACCCAGTCCCATGCCCTCTCTGGCCTCTGTGGGCACCAGGCACACATACAGACACATATGGCACACAGACACATATGCATGCAGAACATCCCTTACATAAAAAAGAAAAAAAATAGCCTCAAAACATTTGTCAGTGTGCAAGTAACAGGAGTAGAATCCAATTTCAACTTTGATGTATAGTTTTTCTCTAAAATATTACCTAAGCCACGCGGTGCACAGGAGTGCATCTGTTCTCTGGGCTGTGCAGGAAGCAGAGGCATAACGATTGTGAATTCAAGACTAGCCTGGGCTACATAATGAGATGCTATCTCTAAAAATTACTTAATCAGGTGGATATAATAGTAGCTAAGAGAGCACTACAGTAAATCAGGATTTTCATAGTTAGGGCCATAAGTCTGTTCATCTCTACAGTTAATATAAATTGGTTTAGGATTTGGTCATTTTTGCTTTGTTGACTTAAATAAAAAAAGGTAGATTAAGTGAAAACATTGCATGACTAACTAGCCTGTTTTTATGTTGTTTAAGTGTAGTTGTAGCAGGACTTTGGTCTTCCTGAGCAGTGCTTAAATGTTTCATAGATCTCTGGGCAGCTTTTACTTTATTTTCACAAATGTGATATGTGCTGATGCTTGGGAGTATATACACATACCCAATGCAGACAGTAGCTTTCATGAACGCAAGTCCAGATCCTTCCTTTATGGATTATAGAACCTGGGACACAACACGCTTATGTCCCTGCTCTGTTACCTAAAGAGAGAGGAAACGGGCTGCCACCAGTCAAGAGCACTTGCTGCTCTCAGAGACCTGCACTCTGTTCCCAGCACACACATGGTGGCTCACAGTAACTGCAGTCCCCGGCGACCAGACACTCTCCCAGCCTCCACAGGGGCCGCATGCTTGTGGAGTAGTCACATGAAGACAAAACACTCATTCACATAAAAATAAATAGGTCTAAAAGAAGGGGAAATAGCTCAGTGCCAATAATGAAACAGTGAGTGACTGAGGATCTTGTTAGGCATGGAGAAGCAGCAGCATCTGTACCCCAGTTCATTTGTACAGAGATTGTGGTGAGGCACGAACCCAGAGTTGGAATTGAACAAAGGCATTGTGTCGTTGGCCACTGTACTACCAGCCATATACATAGCTCATTACAAGAAGCAATTAAGACCACAAGTGGACAGCCTCGTGGTGGCACACGCCTGTAATCCCAGCACTCTGGGAAGCAGAGGGGGGCGGATTTCTGAGTTCGAGGCCAGCCTGGTCTACAAAGTGAGTTTCAGGACAGCCAGGGCTACACAGAGAAACCCTGTCTCGAAAAAACCAAATCCAAAAAAAAAAAAAAAAAAGACCACAAGTGGATATAGTTGGTTGTACATGGTTATAATCCCAGCACTCTGGAGGCTGAGACTAAGGATTGCTATTACTTCTAGTGAAACCTTGTCCCAGAAGAGAGAGAAGAAAAGGAATCCACATAAGAGGTACACAGTACCTGGATGTTTTGTGTCCTGGGCCCCTGCGCTCAAATAGCACTGAGAACCAGACTTTGTGTGCTGAGTGTTGAAAACTTGGGAGTTACCACATTACACCAATAACTTATTATGAATTAATGGTGATTGCTTTAGATGGGGTTACTATTGCTGCTATGAAACACACTGACCAAAAGCAGCTTGGGGAGCAAAGGAATTATTTGACTTACAGCACCCGAATCTGAGTCCATTGAGGGAAGCCGAGGCAGGAATTCCAGCCAGTGAGACAGGAGCTGATGCGATGACGACGCAGAGGCCTGGGAGGAATGTTGGTTCCTTGCTTGCTCCTCACAGTAGCTCAGCTTGATTTCTTACAGCTCCCAGTATCACCTGAATCCGGGTATCACCGCCCACAGTAGGCTGGGCCCTCCCCCATGAGTCACTAAGAAAATGCACTCCTGGGTTGCCTGCAGCCCAGTCTTATGGAGGCGGCTTCTCAGTAGAGATTCCGTCCTCTGAGCTGACTCCAGATTTATCAAATAGACATAAAATAACAAGCACAGGGCTGGTTAGTATTGACACCAATAAAGTAAGTGGCACACTCGCAGTGCTTGTGTAAGCACGGCATCCTTTCCCCACTGCGGTTCTCCATACACTATAAACAGGAAGAGTGGCCTGAAGCCAGGGTACTACAGCAGGATGCTGGGCCAGGGTCCACATAGGTAGAGCATCAGAAATACATTGAAGGCTTGTGATGGGTTGATAAAATAATTCAGTTTTGCTCTTAAAAGGATTAATCATGGAAACTAACATCTTTTTCTACAGCAAGTACGTGGCCAAGAATAATACACCAAAATTACTGTGCGACTTCCCTGGTTTGTGGCCAGCAGCCTTGTTCACCTGCCTTTATGCCCCGCCCCCACCCCACCCCACCCCCACCCCGTGCAGACAGTTTGGTAAACTTGCACTGTTGCTGTGTGCTCTCCCACTGAGGACGTGCATTCCCTCCCCACAGATCCCAACTATCTCATGGCTAACGAGCGCATGAACCTGATGAACATGGCCAAGCTGAGCATCAAGGGCCTGATCGAGTCGGCCCTGAACCTGGGCCGGACCCTGGACTCTGACTACGCCCCGCTGCAGCAGTTCTTCGTGGTGATGGAGCACTGCCTGAAACACGGCCTGAAAGGTGGGCTGTGGCCTCGGGGGCTGTGGCCTCGGGGGCTGTGGCCTCGGGGCAATGGTCCTTAGAAATGCCTAGCAGGAAAGAAAGCTGTTTCCACAGAGGCAAAGAGTAAAAATCCCGGGTGAACAGTGCCAGTGCCCTGGGCACGGCGGCTCACACCTTTGATCGCAGCACTCGGGAGGCAGGGCAGGTGGGTTTCTGTGGGTCAGACTAGCAGGTTTCATGCCAGCCAGGGCTACATGGTAAGAAGACCCTGTCTTTTAAAAAAAAATGTAATGTAACCTGTACAGGCACAGAATTTCAACTGGCTTAAAGACGTATAGTACATAAAAAAATACAGCTGTCACGTGATGCTGGAGTTGGAAGGCTCTTTGTCATTAAGCACATCATGTGTTTGACAGGGAGCTAGCCCTGCCCAGAATGAAGCAGTTACTTGTCCAGGGCATGGGTTGAGGCACAACAGGTGCTGTCTCTGATGTCCTGCTTTTCCCACGTAGCCAGTTCCAGGGCAGGCCCCGGTCTCAATCGCCTGTTTCTCCTCCTCCTCCCTTTGCAGTACTCAGCTTGTCATTGGTTTTTTTTTCTTCACTAATGCTACATGTGTTTTAAGTTCTAACTCATTAAATATTATTATAGGGCTAGATCAAAACTTCTTTTTGATTTAAATTTATTTTTATGTACGTGGATGTTCTGCCTACGTGTGTGCCATGCACTCTTTGTGTCTGGTACCCACGGAGGCCAGAAAAGGACCCAGATCCCCTCCAACTCTAGTGAACAGGCTGCCATGAGGGTGCTGGAGTTTAACCTGGGTCTTCTGGAAGGTTAGCAGAGGAGTATTTATGTTGTAAAGAAAATTAAAATACTGTTTTGTTGCCTTAGCCAAGAAAACTTTCCTTGGACAAAATAAATCCTTCTGGGGCCCCCTAGAGCTGGTAGAAAAGCTTGTTCCAGAAGCCGCAGAGATAACAGCAAGTGTAAAAGATCTCCCAGGACTCAAGTAAGTCTCAGCTTAACTTCTCTTTCTCTCCTTGAAGAATGGTGCTCACGATACTGTGCACATTTTTATAACAGTCCAGATTTGTGATGCTGTTATGTGTAAACACCAAGGGACCAGCCTGTATTCTTTTTAAGAAATATGTGCTCTCTACGGGGAGGTTGTCTTCCGTGTTAGAAATACCAGACATCTCCTTTCTATTACAAATTCAGGTGAGAATCTATAAGCCTTAAGAAATTTGACCTAGGGAGACGTTATGCATGGCTCGATTTGGGGAAAACAGCTGTGTTCATGGGATTTTAAAGCCAAGATTAAGTGAGTCTCAGAAACATAAGGCCTGCCTTTAATTTGAGGGAAATAAAAGTAGGGATTAGCCTCCACAGGAAGCTGGTGTATGGTAACTGAATGGAAGCTTGCACCACCTGTGTCCTTAAGAATATCTTATGTAATCCACTCGAAACTTTGACTTCATCAAATACGAAACTGGTGGAACATTGCCAGGTGGGCTAAAGAGTGTTCTGGTCTTCAGACAACAGCACACTAACTAATGCAAATGCTAGAGTGTGTGTCTGATTGTCCCACAGTCACTTGTGCCAGAATAGGTGGGGATCTGGAGTAGGGCCTTTGTTTATGCTGTTAGCCCATCGGCAGGAACAGGAGTCTCTCCCTCCTGTGCTGCCCCCAGCCCTGCCACCTGTACTTGTCTCTGAGCTGTTTGGTTTCTGTGTACTTGCAGGACACCGGTTGGCAGAGGAAGAGCCTGGCTTCGGTTGGCATTAATGCAAAAGAAGCTTTCTGAATATATGAAAGCCTTGATCAACAACAAGGAACTTCTCAGGTAGGAACACTAGTTGCACTTTCTTCTTGATATGTTCTGCCGATGACATACAAAGTCAGGCCATAGAAACTGCATTTGTGTAGGTCAGAAACACTCAATGCGTGACAGTTTCGTCAGTTCTCTGTGCCACACCTCACACACTCACTCCTAGGCCCAAAAGGGTGTTTTATTACAATTATGTTATCTGTGGCTGTGACTACATACGGTCCTGTGTAGGTCAGGCCAAAACTTAGCACTGCCAGGAAAAAGATGAATGCTTTCAGCGGCACAGCCTGTGCACAGGCCCAACAGGACAAGGAGTTGACAGTCATTACGTACCATTAAAAATGTCATATAGATCACAAGTCATCTAGAGTACATAGCAAAGCCTTGTCCATACATTACATTACAACCATACATTATATAACACGCATACATACATACATATGTAATATACATACAACCATAGCATTAAGAATTAAACGCAACTCATAGAGTGAAGATGTTTGGTTTTGGTTTTTGGTTTTTTGAAGCAGGGTTTTTCTGTGAGCCTCTGACTGTCCTGGAACCTACTCTATAGACCA